>NC_092211.1:33479749-33484940 GCF_043381705.1 Parasteatoda tepidariorum
TAAGCTCAACTTTTGAATAAACTGCTGATGTACATTTCTAATTGAATATATATATAAATATATATATATATATATATTTGTTTCTGTTTTTTTTGTTTTAGCATTTAGCTTGCTAGACATTTAACAGTGTTATTATATGAAAATTCATTAACATTACTCCCTAGTATGTTTTTAATTTCACTTTATTTAAATAATTCCAAAAAAAAAAAGAATTGTAACTTCCTGAAAGTAGTTTAGTATTGCATAATTTAAAGTCCTTTTTTATAAAAATTTCTGAAAAAAACCGTTTTTTTGCTTTACAAAATCTCCTATGCACAATTAAGATAATTTTTCAAAAAGTATTGGTAAATTATTCTCTTATTATATAAATCATTAATGTCCCGATTTTCAAGAAGCAAGCAGGAGGATTATTTTTCGAGAAGACAACATTTAACAAAATTATGAAGAGAATAAGAAGTAATAAGAGTAGAAGTCTAAACATTCATGTTTACAAAGTTCTGATTGCAAATTCTTATTTCACTTGGGCAATGAAAAGGTGAAACAAACTAAGCTATTCGTTGGGCTGAAAGGAAAGGTTTAAACCGAACTGTTTATTTAAGAAAACAAATAGCTCTAAATTGTTTGTTTTAATTATGCTTATTGCTCCACGCAGAGTTACTTATAGTTTAAATTTTGCATTTATTTTCGCTTTGTGTACATTTATGAGTTTATATTCGGAACAAATTGCTGTGACTCCAAATAATGAAAGGAAATGCTGTGGAGAATACAATTGTATAATTGTTAGGTTGAAATTGTTGCAATTGTATGAAATTTTGGATTCCTTAATTATTCGTTCGAAACTTTATATCTATGCATATAAATCAATCCGAATTGAGCATGAATTGAATAAAATATACATAAATCGAAGAACTCAAAGAATATATATTGTTTCGAATTTTGGAACTTTATTTTGAAAACAGTTCTATCATCTATACATAGCTATATTTAAATAGATAAGTATTTACTAATTTAATAATCCAGAAAAGCTATTATAGATTGCGACGCAATCCAAAATAAATTGCAAGAGCAATTTTAGGGTTCACGACAACAGTGAGCAAGAGTAAAACCCATTAATATAAAAAAAGTAATAAGTGCATTTACGCGTAGTAAAAAATTCAGTTCTTCGTAAAATTCAAGTGTCATTTTCATTTTACAATGCTCTTCATAATAAAAAAAGTTTTAGTGTTGTGTGAATTTTTCAACCAATGCGATTTTAACTTAAATGAAATACGTATTATTTACATGAAATGTCGCACAAAAGATGTTCGCGACTATTTTATTCCTTTAGAGTTTAATTTTATTGTAAATCAGTTATTGAAATTTTGTATCCGTTTCAATGTGGATGCAAAATCTGTCATGGCACGTAATTTTCCTTATAAAATATTTTAATGAAAATACTTATCAAAATTTTTATAGATATGTATTTAACATTTTTTTCCGAATAAATTATTTGAAATGATTCAACTTTAATTTGTTATACAAGATTCATCGCTAATTTAAGACACAATAAATTGCGATGAAAATTTTTAAAATTGAATTAATCTAAAAATAGTAAATTTCATGGGGATTATTTTGGTAAGGACATGTTTTACAATTTTATAAGACAAAGTATTTTGCTCTATTAAAAAAATGGAAAAATAGTGTTCCTAATTTTTATCTCATAGAAGACGAAGATCAGGTGACAAATAAGTCTAAAAAGAAGTAACTAGAGTAACTTCTTTTTTACCAAACCTGTTACGCCAATTAGAAAACTACTTTCTTAAGAAGTTCATGATAAGAAGAGAATCAAAGAAGGAGAGTTTCAGAATTCCTGTTGGATTAGGTCAAAGTAATGCCAACTTCTTCTCCGAAATGTTCGTTTAGAAGTCTCCAGAGTGTCACGTTCTAAGCTTTGACATCCCTTGACTCTTTGGTTCTCAAAAGTAAAAAAAAAAAACTAGGATCTTGATAAACTCTTGAAAGATCACAATTTTCTTTATTGCAGTTTGTTCTGAAAGATTTCTTTTATTACACTCAATATTTGAGACATTTTTATTTCGGTAGATAACTTTTCTATAATCTTTTTCGGGCATTGGAATAATATTTCTGAGAAATAAAAAAATAATGATTAATTTTTGGATCAAAAAATGTTTTAGAAAACTTAATCTAGTTGCATACATGATTCTCGGAAAACATGAGATAAACATTTTGAACTGCAAATGAATAAAAATAATCATTTTTTGGTCATTTAAAGTGTCTATGGAGAAGATGAGTTTAAATTATTGAAGATGACTCAGAATAGGGCACTCGATGTCAAAAAGTCATGCATGTCAGTACATCATTGAAAGTCACACAAGTCATATCATCATAAAACTCACAAATGACAGTTGCTGTTGTAGCACTTTTATATCTCTCATACCATCAAAAAAAGTCTTTCTGGCAGACTACTCAATTAAGCAATGTCTTATAGTCTTAATTTTGTTACAAAATGTTATGCTGTGAAGACGGGCGAGCTGACAGAACAACACATTGATTAAACATTAAGAGTGACACAATGCAACCTGCATAAAATTATATATACATATTCAAAAAACGTATTTCTTAACTATATGAAAGTAAAGAACAATCTCATGTTCCAAAAATCCTCGTTGTTAATAAGTGAATGCTTATGCGATCCCACGGTTCTTGGTTCTCCACATATTAAGTGATGCATTCTGTTTTAATAATTTATATTTTAACCTTTACTTACCAAAATCATCGACAAACATAGCATTCTCCATCGTCTAGCTCTTAAATATGATTTTTCCAGCCGCATGTTTTTATAATTAAAAAAAAATTCACGTGCCCCGTTTTAAAAAACGGGTGAACTTGTTCTATTTTCTGGGTGTTCTTTGTTTCATCCAGGCCGAAAACATTAAAATAGATCTTTTAAAAATTTTTTGAAACAAAAATTTTCCAAAGCCGGGGGATTCACACTATCAACCACTTCACTTTCCTGCTTGAACAATTAGGGCCAGACTTTCCAGATTGCGACTAACCTCATAATTTGAAAATCAAAAATTTAAATTTCGTCAAAGAAAATGTATTTTGTTTATTCAAGAAAAATACATTTTTGTCGATATTCCGTTCAGCATAAAATATCGTCGGCCGAAAGTAATAAGCGTATTTAAATCTAACCTCACAAACTATTAAAATCCAATAATTACATCAAAAATTATTGTTGTTCCCCTATTTTTAACGCATTATGCGTAATTGAGACTCTTATAAGAATGGCATATTACAATTTTCTGTTTTCTTTAACATGACATATCCTCGATAAAAATATTTAAGCATATTTAAGCATATTAAGTCTTTAAACCATGAAAATGTATTATTTGAATAAAAAATTATCTAGTTTTCTTTTTTTTTTACATTCTGTGCATAATTAAGACTCTTATAACTATGGCGAGATACAATTTTGTTTGCTTTTAACATAAAATATCTGCTACGAAAACTAACATGCACATTTAAGTCTAGCACCTCAAACCGTCGAAATCTAATCAATAGATCAAAAATTATTTCCTTGTTCCTTTGTTGTGAACATTCAGCATAATTGTGACTCGTGTAACCATGGCTTATTATATACAAACATATGCTATTTAAAGTGTGTTTCTAATTTCAGCCTTCTTCAGATAAATGTAATTAAAAAAATAGCAAAAAGCAATATTTACATAAAAAATTTATTTTAGTGGGCATATAGCTGTTAAACGTTTTAAAATTAAAAACAGAAAATTTTGTTTCAATAAATTTTCATGATGAATTTCAATGTTATGCTTTAAAAAAAGTTTGAGAATTCATCTGATGTGTATATTCGTTCTCATTATTATAGTTACATCTTAGTCTTAATGAAATATTTAGCTAATGTTTCCTTTTATTTAATGTATGTTAAATCAAAACTTCAATAACAATTTCTAAATATATTTTTCCTACTGAGCGTCCAAGTATATCAATTTTGTTTTTAAATCCAATAGCTTTACATTCCAGTTCCGTTTCCTTTCAGCACAGACTGTATTGTGTTTTTCTCACTCCGACCAGTTATACCATTTCCTACACAACTATATACTTCTGAACGTTTTTCTTCTAAGTTCAGTCTACTTCAGATAATATTTATTGAAACAAATAACACAAAACAATTACGTCATAAAATAATTAATGACAATAGACGGATAGTTGTCAAACGATTTAAAATAAAATAGAAATAAAAACATATTTTATAATAACCTTTTATGATGAATTTCAATGCTATGTTTTTAAAAGAATGTTAGAAAATCCATCTGATCTTTCAATTCGTTTTCATTATTATTGTTATATCTAAATCTTAATCAAATATTTAGCTAGTGTCTCTTTTTATTTAATGTATGTTAAATCAAAACTTCTGCTACAATTTCTAAATATATTTTTCTTACTAAGAATCCAAAGATATCACTTTTTTTTCTTCATTTAATAGCTTTCCATTCCAGTTCCGTTTCCTTTCAGCACAGACTGTTTTGTGTTTTCTTCATTCCCATCGGTAATACCTCATGCCATAGTAAAGTTATCCTTTCCTTCTGTTGAAGAACGAATTTATTACTCAGTCCCCTGGTGTCGACCACTCAATTTTGTTCTCTTCTTCTTCCATTTAAGCTCTTCATCCAAGGCTATCCCCCCAACCCCCATTCATCCTTCATCCCCTCTGTAACAAGGACTTTGGGGGGATTCAGGGCATGCTAGGGGGGGAGAACTCCCAAGTGGATGGTCGTTCTTCTCATCAGGCCTCCAATTGTGCGGCAGATTGTTAGTGAAGGAAGAATCTTTTCTTGACAGCGGCTTTCTTTTTGACTTCTTCTTCATAGCTGAAGGAGTTAAACTGAGGCAACCTCACCTCATTTATTCCATTTTCTGTTGAGAGATTCTGACGCACTATTTAAAAAGTAAATCTCCTTATTACGGTGTGCCTGGTTGATCAAGTCACTCATTCTTTTTCTCCCTCTATTTTTTAATTTTTTTACTTTTTTTACTTTCTTCAAATATTTTCAGATTGGATAAAGACGTTCAAAAACTTAAATTTTGAATAGCTTATCCAATCTTTTAATTTTATTTTACTTTTTAGTTTGAAATAAGGGAAATAAAATTTTTTGTTTCCAATATATAGAGA
>NC_092211.1:33485003-33551428 GCF_043381705.1 Parasteatoda tepidariorum
ATATATATATACTGTCTGAAAGTCCGGATTAAATTCCGGTTAAAAGTACTGGCTCACTGTATTCAGCATCCATAAAGTCAATTTCATCGAAAAATCTTTTTTCATCATAAAATTTTATAACGCAATATTTATTTAATTACAACGATTCGGTGATTTTACAGTAAATGTTACTTTGTAATATTCTGTATTTCAGATTTTTCTTTTCGTAAAATTTTATGATGGAAATGACTTTTACGGTAAAAACTACCGGCGCTCGTAGTACCAGAACTTTTTGCCATAATTTTAATAATACTTTTTTACAGTTTGTACTTATGTGCTTGCATCTTTTTTATTTTCCCGTTGGTTGAATTCTTTATTTTTTCATAAAACAAAAATTCATTTTTCATTTTGTGTTCATCTCAAATTCTACTATTTAAATTTAAAGACTTACAAATAAATAATTATCCTATCTTTTATCATATTAAAATTTAATATTGAAAAATAAATTTGCCACTAGTGTATCTGTTGGAGTTTTTCAAGATTTGCTCAATAAAGGATGCAGAGATATCAAAAGTTATTTTTAGGAATAAGCATTCTATTGAAAATTAGCAACTGAATAATCGTTATTGTTTTACGTTAAAGGGTTCAGTAGTACATTGTCATATTTCATACATTCATGACAAGAAGTTATTTAAGTTACGCCATTCCTGATAACTACAATAAATAGAAAATCGTGCAATGAAACAAAATTTTATTATTCAGGGTTTGACGGTAAAGACAATTGTTGTTACAAGTTTAAAAAAAAGAAGGCAATAACTAGACAAGAATTTTTTTTTCCGTTTGTATGGAATAAAAAAATCCCAAACTACATCTGAAATAATTTAAATATTGCACAAAGTGCTGTTTTCCATAAATGTGTTTCAGAAGTGAGTTTTTTAGCAATTGTCTTATTTATAAGACAACTTGTAATTTTAATATGGGTGTTTAATGCATTTAAATGGTAATGTTTATATTCTTCAGTATCCAACATTGTTAACCATTCTAGAATAAGCTATTTCTGTGAATTATCCATCACTATCATAAATTTTACATTCTTGCTGAAGACATTAATTTGATAATGCTAGTCTTCTTGAGTAAATTGAGTAAAAAAGGCAGTTAATTTGAAAAATTCAGTAAAATTAAAATAAACAGTCATAAAAATGTACTGCTTACTGCGTTTTTCCGAAGAAATTTTACATTTTCTCTCATCGAACTCCAAAATTAGAAACAAAGTTAGTTAGAAGATGGCGCTTCCAGCTGAAAATTCATAAAAAATATTAAAATTTGTATGCCTTGACATTTCATATGGAATCTTGCACTGTCGGCGATATGTTTCTTCGCAGGCTGCGAAACGATGTGATTGAAAATGACAGTTGTTTTGAAAACAAAGTTTTATAGTTATTGGTTACCCTGTAAACTAGCCTATCAGGGTACCAATACTTTTTATCGAAAATTCCATTTTTACCGTAACATTTTACAGAACAAAAAAGCCTGATATGTTGTTCTCGTAATTTTTATTGCTATACTTACTAAATCAGTGTAATTAAGCAAACATTATTATATAAATTACGGTAAAAAATTTTATGGTTAAAATGGATAAAATGGATATTGCACTCAGGATATCAGTATTTTTTTACCTTATTTTTATGCGAAATTTTTTACAGTGTTACAACAAAATTTTGTTAACAAGATTTATGAATTAATTCATTAACTTAAGAGCGTATTTAAGTATATTTCCGCTTTCAAAGAGCAGCAAACCCTTCAACTTTATTATTTTTTAGATGATTTTTTTTAAAATTTCTTTAAATGATCCGTCTTCTGTTTTTCCTTACTTGATATTTCAATATCGTCGATCATTTTTAAGAAAAACTTGGTACATTCAGGAAAAAATTATTGAATTAAAAAAATTTGCAAAAGAAGAAAAAAAAGCAGAAAAAAGAATTTGTTGTTTACTTTTCATCTGAATTTGGTACAACCGTTACAAACTGTGTCAATATATTCATTTTTCAGTACATCGCTTAAATATAGATAATTTTTTACAACTACCTGTTATATTTTCTTTTTCTTTTTTATAAGCCTGTTCATTCCACGTCGCCTACTTCATCTTCTGATAAGATTTTCTACTTCATTATTTAACGAGTAAATGTTTTTGTTGCAGTTTCAGAATTCGATTATAAAAGTCATCTTCTTTCTTTTTTAAGCAAGGCAGAAAAAAATTGCAGGAAATTATTTTATATCGTTTCTGTACCTATTATAAGTTCTTAAAGAAGATCTAGCATTTTTCCCATTACAAAATCGCTTTTTTTTCAGATTTCATTATTCTTTTTCTTTCGAAAAATATATCCGCTTTTTTGTAGATAATGATACAATGACAATATTTTCAGTTTTTTATCTGACTATGATAAATATAATGAGACTCGTTTGCACAAGAACATAAAATGATTTTGTTAACGTGTTGATATTCTCTTCATTTCGGGATTTAATTCTATACGTTTTCTTTATGTTGAGATTTTTGTCTCTTATATTTCTATTTATCTCAAGATCTTCTAATGAGAATTTTACATTTTTTCATATATTTTGTCACGTATAACAAAAACTGAATGACAATTCCTTTTATTATGCTTTAATGGAAAATATTCTCTTATTAGACTTCAACAAATGTGAAAAAATGTGTATTATTTTAAAGGAAAATTTAATTACCGCATAAAAAATAAATGAAAAATAAAATGGAAATAAGTATAATTTCATGTAAAAGATAAATGCTTTCACGAGATTAATTTCATTAATTTAAAAACAAAATTATTATGTTTTTTCATTAAAAAAAAGATAACCTAAAACAAAAGTTGAAAATCTAAAGTGCAAGTTTTATTGACAAGACTCTTGATGTACAATTGGTTAATGAAACATTAATTTGATTAAATAATTAAAATAAACAAATCATTGACTAAGATAATTTAAAAGAAATCTCTTTATGCTCACTTTTGAGATGGGGAAATGTAAGAAACATTAATAATATAAAGCAGATTTTTTATTGGCAATACTCTTAATACAGTATTAATAAAGGAAATACAAATTTGATTCTAAAAAATAAAATTTCTTACTTACAAATTTTCTTTTGAAAGAAGCTTTGTTTTTAATATCAAAACTAGATTTTTTTAGAAACCTTTTTTGAAGTTTCATTGGTTTTTCCATCATTTGTACTGTTATTATTTCGACTCACATTTTGACAATTTGAAAAAAAAAAAAACTCGTTTGAGTTCATCAAAATGAACTTTTTAAAAATTGGTAAGATGCTGTCTTCACGTCTTACTTTTTAGTTAATATATAATGACAATCAAATTAGAGGACTATTTTATTAATTATTTACTCATTTTCTTATAAAACATTATAATATCATTAATTGAACTCCCCTTCAAGTACATAATAAATATGGAGAGATGAGTACATAGAAAATATGGAGAGATAAGGTCGTGAGGTGAAACCGGGAGTCTGAATTGATTGTTTCGTCTATCGATTCGATTGTTTGATCTAGCCGACAAACTCTGATTTACACTAAAAAGTTTTTCTTTTCTCAATGACCTGGAGAATGACCTTGGACAGATTTCTATGAAAGGTAGATTTTTCGGCCACTCTTTCAGGGGCACCATATTAGGTGGTTCAACGTTGCTCCCACTGTAAAGACAGATAGTACAGAGAATGAAAGAACACCCATGTCTTGCCGGAATTTGAACCCAGAACCTCTCTGATGCAAGGCCAGCTCACTGACCCCTATTATACTAAAAAGTACCTGCCGTAAAAATGTACCTACCTTAAAAATGCATCTACCATAAATATGTACCTACCATAAAAAAGTACCCATCATAGAAAAATTACCTACCATATTGGCGTGTTATTTGTTGTTTAATTTATGGCACATCTACCACAGAAAAATTACCTACCACATTGGTCTGTTATTGCTGTTGAATATTTGGCACACCTACCATAGAAAAAGTTCCTACTACATTGGCGTGTTATTGTTGTTGAATTTATGGCACCTTGGTAGATGAGTTAGTTTTATTATGTCAACTCTCTAATGTTCTCTTCCTAAACTATCCATATTTTTTTTTAATTACAGCTGTAAAAATTATTTTCAGTGATGAAGATTCATACCCTTAGTAACAATCAGGATTTAGTCCAATGTTTTGGTTCGTTTCGATAACTGCTCTCGAGATAAAAATAGGTACTACTCAATCTTGCCTCCACCCCCTTGTATGTATGTCCATGCTGGTCCCACGACAAGTTGCAGTGCAGGGGAGGAAAAAGATAATTACATCACATGTAAAATTGTTACATTACAAATTGTCAAATGTTACATTATATGGATAATATTTTTAAATTGTCATTTAAAATAAAAATATCTGCTACTATTTTCATGAAATTTTATTATTTCTAAATTTATCATAGAGTAAGCACTTGTACCCAGTTTTAGTGAAATAAAACTTGGTGATTTCATTTTTCCTAGAAAAATTTTTTTTATAAGAAAAGTATTTTTGACTTTTTGTTTTCGTCAGGAGTTTTTGTTAAATTATTGTTGTATTATTAGATAATTCAAATAGATAATTCAAATTTATTTTAAATTACATTAGTCTTTGTCCTTTTCTATCGAAAATATTATCATTTTTTGCAGTTAAATATAAAAATATACCAAAAGAATTGCAATGTTATAAATATAAGCAAACTTGTTAAAATCTAAAAATATAACGAATAATTCATATAATAAATAGCAATCCTATACCTTGGAATGAATTTACCCAAATTCAAGTCGGAGAATTAAGTTTGTTTAGACATTTCGTAGAAAGAATAAACATAATTCATTATCAAAATTAAGGAATGATTAATCTCAACTTCTAATACTAAAACAAATAAGCGAATGCTAATTAGATTTGTCAAATTCTAAAGTAACATTCCATTTTCTTTCCAATTAATTGAATCGCGTTCTGATAAATTAAAGTGGAAGCGAAATTATGTATTGCAAAGATAAAACAGATTGACATTCCTTAGTAACAATTATCCCTGGTCTATTTGCCAAGGAATCATTAATTTTCCCAACTAGATATCGGTTTTAGGAAAATAGCCTTGAGAATTAAATTTATCTACAGAAATAGTTTAAAGCAATCGCTTTTGTAATGAGATGCATCTAAATATTATAGCAGTATTTATTCGAAACAAATTTAATCATGTTAAACGGTATTAAATATTTGAATTTTTGTAAACTTGACTGATTTTGCATAGTTAAATTTATTTGAAAATTATTTTGAAACGTATAATTTCTACACTATTTATTAAATTATGCATAGAATGCTTTACAAACTGCACGGAGAAAAAAATTCTGGTAAATGCCTCACTGTATGACAATGATAACAAATAGGTTAGGGAAATATATCCAAAATGTACGGTTTTTAAATCATTCATTTGGCAATTTTTCCATTAATAAGGTAACGGTTTACCAAAATTTTCGTTCCTATCACCACATTATTAGTAAGAAATGCAAAATTGAAAATTATATTTAACATATTAAATGGTCCATATGCCCAGTCGTGATAAAATTACTAAATTTTACCATATTTAACAATTTTTTTTTTTTAATTTTGTCAAAATTATATTCTGATAGCTTTGACCATACTTTACTTCTCAGTGTATATTTTAGACTAGATGCTGATGCATTTATATCTGGATAAGCTTTTCTACATACATGCTCAGAAATTTGGAGTATGTTTGGAATATTTCCTTATATAATGAATTCAGTACATTGCCACATTTTGGCATTTTGTCTTGGCATGTTGACTATACTTCGAAAAACCCAATTTAACTCAATTGGATTTTGTTAATTTTTTGATATATTTATTATCTACATTGAAGTCAATGTAGATTGACTGTGAATTTACAAGAAATATGAATTGCTTTGGACTATTCTTTAAGCAATATTTAAGAAAATTATTTTACGCTTTCAAATATCAACGAGCGTTTGTTGTCAAAAAGTCGATTTTTCTACATGTTGCCGATCCATCTATTGAAACGACAGAGATCTTATTGCTAGAAAACTATGAATTCATTTAAATGCCAAGGCATTCACTGTAAAACACTCTTTATCAATTTGCGGAAAAAATTACTAGCCCTCTGGGTGCCGGTTTTCTTACCGCAAAATCCATTTTCACTATAAAAGTTTATAGAACAAGAATATGATATACCATATATTTTTTTGTAGTATTTACTAGCAAATCTTTGAATTTTTGTAATAATATAAGTATTACTGCAAAAATTAAAATTTTTCGGAAAAATAAATTTTACGGATGATGCACACAGGATTCCAGTACGTTTTACCGTAAATTTATCTGGAATTTTTTAGTGTTTTTCAATTTTATATTTAGTTGTCCTGTCTTGCTTCTTGAATATTTTATTAAACAGTGTAACTCAATAAAAAATTGTGTAAGTTGAAAGAATGAATCTTTTCAACACCTCAAAAGTGCTCCAAAATCTGAAAGAATGCCTTAAAATCAAATAAATAAAAAATTTTATGTGCAAAAATTATTACAAATGTTATCAAATTCTGGGCATCGGTAATAGATAGCATGTAATGAAATAAAAAAAAATTATATCTAAATTAAAGATTAGTGAAATGAAACAACTCAGGTATAAGAATCACGGTTTTGGTGTGCCATTTTCTTGATAGCATTGAACAGCAGAATAACTGCTAAATTAACAATTTAGTTTCGCCCGCTATTTGGAATATATTTGAATGCATTCAGCACTGTGAATTTCAGAACCTCTCTTAAATTTTATGAAAAAGTTTTATAATTATTGTCTTCGATTACATATAATTAACATATTTTTTGTCATAACTCTTGTATTAGTCTCTAATTTTTTTAAAATAAATCTATGACGCCCCAATGTTCGTTATTACTATGGGACAATAAACTTACTTATGAGATTTTTGTTATTATATTTTATAACTATGTAAAAAAACATATGTTTATTTTATAGCAATGTAAATAAAATTAATTATGTTATTTTATTTCAAACTAAAGTCATATTTATTTTAGATATTGTTATATTGTTATAGTTAATATAAATTTGAATATTTTAAGCTCTTCAGAGAGAAAAAAACATCCTCAATTTTTTTTCTCTAGTTTTAAAATGTTTGATATAAGTAAGTCCATGGCGCTCGACTGCAGATCATTACTATGGGACAGTAAAGTTTCTTATCAGATTTTTGTGTAATTATATTTTATAACAATGTAAAGAACTATTTTCATGCTTAAAAAATTTTAATTATGTTATTTTATTTAAAACTGAAGAAATTTTTACCTTACATATTGTTATATGCTAGTTGGTATTAAATTCCGAATATTTTAAGTTTTTCAGAGTAAAACAATTTCTCAAAGTATATTTTTTAGAACCTTTTATTAATAAAATGAAGATTCTCTGAAACATTTCTTTAAAAAAAAAGTTGCGTCAAGTCAAACTTCTTAAAGCATACTCGTGTCAGTGAATTTTTTTTTCTAGATCACTGCAGACGCCAATGGTTGAGAAATGCGTCCCAAAGGTTTAGAAATGAAAACTGTTGTATTGATCTTTGAAAGTAGCAGATTTCCCTCGAGAATTTGTGAAGCATGACAACTTTATTCAGAAGTGTAACAGCAAAGTGAAGTTGAGGAGAATGAATCCCTTTGATTTTGGATATGAATTCTAGGCAATAATCTGGACAGAAAAAAAGAATTCTTTTGTGAAGTTTATCTGATAGAAATATTGTTTTAAGAATACTGAGATCTTTTATCCATAAAGAAAACGTTTTAGTAATTATTTTTCATTCTTTTTAAGAGCTTTTTTTAATTTTTAATTTATGTCATTTATAATGAATTCATTATCTACGTATGAAATGTAAGATGATACATTCTAATACAAACGTTGAATATAAGTAAGAAAAATCAATTTATCCTTTTTTATTTATTTGCTTATGAAATTTTCGAGCAAACCCTTCGCATTTTTATGTGGATCAGATTATATAAAATAATATTTTGCACAGATTTTAATAAATTACTAATTCTAAATTTACTAATTATAATACTTTATATTTTACTAATAAAAGTAAATAGTAATCATGAGCGAATGACTATTTTATTTAATGATTAGTCTTTAAAATATGGGATTTCATATGTTCCAAATTATTTGTAATTGGTTCTATTACAAATTGAAAAAACAATAACAAAAACAATATCACAATTAGAAAAAAAATTGAATGAATATTTTTTTATAATTTATCTATTATATTTGTTAATTGTTTCCTTAAACTAAATGTTACTAAAATTACTTTTTGGATAGTTATAATTAATATATAGTCTCAAATTTATTTCCGGTATATGTTTAATATAATGAATTGGAAAGAATGAATTATTTTAGTAATTGATCACGAGAAATTTATTCAAATGGTTGTCTTACACAAGAGCATGATAGGTAATTCTTAATTGTATCCATTCAACCAAAATTGGTATTTATATTTGAATTTGAATTTTACTTGTATTCTACTTTTATTGTACTATGTTGCAAGTATTTTTGAAAAAGGAGTTTAATTTTTGTTAATTTGCAGAAATGAAATAATTTTTGCTTGTCTTATTTCATTCAAAAGCAAAAAGAAATATACAAAAGTAAACAAAAGTATAATTTCTTTTTTTTTTCTTTTGTAATTTTGTAGCAACAGTATATATTTTCCAGCAATATGCTAAATGGGGGAAAAATATGTCAAGACGTGACAAAGTTCACGAAAAACTGGGTGTGTCTGATGTCAGTAAGTGTCTTTAACATTGTCAACAAGTTTGAGTCTTGGTGGAAAACAAATTGTACACAGTGTGCCAAGGTGATACGTATTGAGACAGAACCTTTTTTTTCCAATTTCTATCATATATTTATCTTTTAAGGAAAAAAATATCAAGGTGAATTAAGGAACACTTTATAAAGATGTTAATTTGAAATTAAAAGTATAAATTCAAGGCTTTGGGCGCAAAGAGTTATAATATAAGTTTATAAAAAAACTTCGTCACTGTACTGCAAAGAATTAAACATGGCAAAACATTTCCTTCTTTACAAGTCTACGAGCCTCTTTTTAAGCAGGGAATTACCATTCCAGTTCATTTTCCTAAAAAGCCATGATTCTCAACAAAACTTCTCAGGAAATGTTTTTTTTTTCCAAAATTAAAATTTATTTATCTCTTTCTTAATTCCGCGATGCTAAATTTTAAGAGAAGAACAATCAAATAACTGACTATCATACTGTTTTAAAATAAATCATCCACATCCATCATCATTATTATTATCTTGCTATCTCGGTAAGAACATCGAAGAACAACCTTGAAATCAGATTTAAACATTCATTAAAAATATTACTTATTACGTTTTATTTATTTTTAGTTATTATTATGATTTCAGCAAAACTTTATAAATCATACTATTTTGCAACTTAAACTATCGCTTAACTTAAACTTCTTATACAAAACCCTAACCACGCACAATTTATTAAGAAACAATAAATTTCCACGCCATCGAGTTTCCTTTTCCTTCATATCACATGAACATAGTACTTTCTAGCATTTTTGGTCGATAAGCAATCCGGTACAGAAAAGCGCCATTTAGTTTCTTAGATATATAGCTAAGCTCACCCATTGGTATTTCCTTTCGCTCAATACATGTTTTATTCCTGGGAAACTATAAAGATAGCATTGTTCCACAAATTTCAGCCATGCAGCGTTTCCATTTTCCTATTCTAGAAAGCCTGTGTCTGACTTACTCTTTCAGCATTTCCAGAGATTGTCCGGAACAAGTGATAAGCTAGAAAGGTTTTCCGAAAATGAGTTGAAGAGAAGTGAGATTGGATGAGGATTGGGTTAACTAGATTAGACAAATCACGTTTAATTAACCCTGAAGTCATGCCTGGCGGAAATTTAGAGCTGTGATATCAGTCGTTTTAAATCGACGCTTCCTTATGAAGTCCGTGAATTATTTCTTTGTGTTAGAACTTCCTTTCATTATGTCGGCTAATAATTACAAATGTTGCATGGGGTTGAATTTAATTTAAATTTTTATATTTTAATATGGCAGAAAATATATTTTTTCTCATTTGTTTAACTCATTTTTCAAAAGTATTATTTTATCACAGTGAAAATTAAAATTGCATAACAATGTAGATCAGTTTGTGATTTAAGTTTTTAACTAAAAAAAACTCTCAAATTTCAAATATCTTTATGTTGAACCAAAAAGCATGTTTCACATTTCTTATAACTGCTTCGTTTTTAAGTTAGTCTAAAAAATTAAAACGAGATCAATACTGCTTACTTTAAATACGAGATAAACGTGAAGTATATATTATCTGTACAAATATAAATGTATATATTTATACACTATCTACCACTTAGTATTTTTGCAAATTTCCTAAACAAATCTAAATTTGTTCTTATTTGATAGATGAGGCAGTCTTTTTGAGACACAAGATACCTTTACGTTTCTGGTCAATATATTCCACAAATTCGTGTATAATGATTAGTGATATTTTTAACACTCATCTGGAAGACATATAAATTTATAAATTTTTGCAGTTGTTGCACCTCGTTAGCCACTATGGATGGCAAAGTAAAGCTCTAATGGCACGATTCATCGACAAATGAGATATTCAATTTTAATTCCATGAAAGTCTACTTATGGTAAGGCTTCGTTCATCAACAATTTATGTACAAATCAAAAGTTATCTTGATGTCTTTTAACCATTTCTCTCAATGGTCCTTTCTTTTATCTTCTTATATCCACTAGCCGATGCATTTGTCCTTTGCTTATTTGGATTGAATGGCCATTCTTGAAACAGTTTGACTCTTTTTCCAGATTATACTCGTTCGATGATCTGACTCGTTCCAGAGTTCTTGGTGGGTCTCAGATCTAGACTATGGGCAGACAATTTCTTTTGTTTCCCCCATTTTCATATACAAATCTGTGATTGGATTCACGACATAATAGCTAGAGATGCGTTCAGTTAGTAGTATGAATCTAATCTTTAAAACTCACACAGTGTAAGAAACGAAATGACATGCAAAATAGTGCAGTGATTGTTGGTGGCTTGTACAATGAGGTAGCTTGCCATCAATTTAAAAGAAGCGTTTCAATCCATTCTTGAAAAAACGCTCCTAAACCATGATTTCATATCTTCAGATAAGCACGGAAATTCAACGACTTGTTGTGAAATATTATTATGAGAAAATTGGTCTCAGTTAAGCATTTGTTTGACTTAATTTTATTTTTCGAATGTTAAAATAAAACTACACTCATGGGCAGAAAACTTAGCGCACCAAGAAGGAGTCGTCAAAAGAAAAATGATAATCTTTAGTTTTTTTAATCATTTACTTATATCAAAGTAGTCATTACGTATGTAAAATTTCGTTTCGTTTTGACGACTCCGACTTGGTGCGTTAATTTTTTTGTCCATGAGTGTAATTTAATATGAAATTAAATTATTTAACACGAAACATTGAAAAAAGAAGCCTGTATGAAAACTTTTTTATTTCTATGGATATGATAACCCACTTACTATATTGATAAAATAAAAATTAAAAATAATACTTTTATACCAACTTATATTGAATAAACGTTCTAAACGTATAGTACTAAACAACTTAGAGCGTTTAAAATTATTTACTAAGAAAGTTTTATTGTAATGTTTTAATTTTAAAAATGATATACTAGTTAACTGATAATATTTTCATGTTACACAATTAGTTTTCATAAAAGCAAAATAACAAAGTTGCAGTAACAAATGAAGATTTATTTACATCTGGAGTCAACATGCATTGTTCCGTTTATTTTCGACATATTTTCATATAAGGTCTCATGACTTAATATTTTTATGAGTATTTAGAAATGTTCATTGTATTCGTTTTCGATTTTCCGGGTTATTTTTCTATCTCTAATAGAAATATTCATGCAGAACTAAGATAATCCGACCAACTTTCACGACCACACTTAAATACACTTAAAATATGCAACTTGTTTACCTTAAAAACATTAGATAAAGTTTTATTTACTGATATATTTTCTAAATATCCTTTTTTATTGTCTTCGTTCGTAATTTCATTGTATTATTCCATGCTTGCTGTGCATTAATTCATTCTGCTTATAACCTTTCTTTGTCACTTATGCGTTGTTTTTCTTACTTAATGTTCAGCGCATAAGTTTATTATGGACAATCATATAGACATCTGTAGTTGATTTTGAGAGGACCATTGAAAAAAAAAAGTTTAAATATCCCATTATTTTCGGAAGTAATTTATACTGTGTGCAATGAAGTTGCTAGGATATGAGAAAAAATCGGGCACAAATGCAAAATAAGACTACAGCTGTTTGACAAATAGTATGAGATAACTACATACACCTATTGTTTACTACATACACTATAGTAAAACTACATGCATATATTGTTTTCTATTATTAATATCATTTGGCTGTCACATACAATTTGCGAATCTAGACTTCGCTTGCTCTTGCCACAACTCATCAAATTAATAAATCTGTAATAAAAGGCAATTGTATAACGTAGTTTGTGAAAACTGGTGATATGAAAATGTGTAGTTAAATACATTACCTAAATAAAACTTCTGGATTTAAAAAAATACTGACTGATTTTCAGAAACCAAATTTTATCACACATTCCTTATTGCAACTTGTTTATCTCAAAATTTCTTCTGTAGATTTAGTGCTTCAACAGTGAGGAAGGTTCTTATTTAGAAAACCGAGTTCATGGTTTGCCTTTTATGCGTCACCATTTGTGCTTTCTCACCTTTACCTTTATCTTTATTTACCTTTGATTTCAAGGATTAATACATTTAAAATTATTTTATCAATTATTCAGTTAATGGTCAATAATTTTGTTTCACTGCGCCATTCGGAAACCCTACTCTTGAGAAGTTTTAAGGATTTAAAATATTGAACAGGAAGTGATAATGAAATGAAATATGATAACTAATAATGAAAATAAAAATTAAAATCGTTTATCTTTTAAATCTATAAAATTTATATAATTATAACTCANGAAACCCTACTCTTGAGAAGTTTTAAGGATTTAAAATATTGAACAGGAAGTGATAATGAAATGAAATATGATAACTAATAATGAAAATAAGAATTAAAATCGTTTATTTTTTAAATCTATAAAATTTATATAATTATAACTCATAAAACTCGCGCTTATCCTTTTAGTAAAATATAGTCAGTGAGTATTAAACTAGCACTTGAAAAACTGATAATATTTATAATAATTAAGGCTCTTAATAATAATAACACAAATTTATACTATAAAATAAAACATTATTCCTTCTTATTCATAAAACAATGAACGTTGTTTTGTTTAACAATAGAAAATGTATGCATTTTGTTTAGCAACAAAAAAATATGGAATTCTTCTGAAGGATCTGAGCAATTTGTTTCAGCTATTATCTTTTATAAGCTCTTTAGGATCTCAAGAAACCTTCTAGAGTTTAATTTTGCCGTAGGTTGGTAAGCATCTTTGTAATAATCTGCTAGATGTGTATCATTTTCTTATTTAATTATTTCTTACTTATAAGATCAATGTTATTTTATTAAGTGTGCTAATAAAAATTCAAAGAAAATACTAGAAAAAATGTTTATTGAAACTATTTATGATCAAAGTAAAATATAATAGTGAAGAAGTTGTTTAAATATTCGTTATGTTTTACTTCCCAAATTTATAAAAGTTTTGCTTACATTTGATAAAAAATATTTTGTTATAACTCACGTAAAATATAAACTCAAACAATCAAGATTTAGAATTTTTTAGCAGTAAACACGTATTAACACGTCTTGAAGTATTATTTTGCATCATATGGTTTACTGATTACTGACTATACAACATATATATGCTACGGTTAAAGTAATTAATCCTGTTATTAATAATAATAACCGGTCAATATTAATAATAACTACTTCTTTTGGTTAAAGTGAAAAATATCACAAATTATTTACTTTAACTGGTTATTATTAATAATAACCAATAAAGTTTGGTCAATGTGATTAATTGATAAGGTTTAAGTGATAAATCCTGTTATTATTAATACTAACCGGTAACACTTCGGTGCTAATAATAAGCACTTCTTTTAATTAAAGTGAGAAAAAAAGGGGAGATTTCCGTTTCCCTGATCTGAGGTAGAATAATTGCTAAGTTTTGACAACTTCCGGGCAGCGGGCCGCGAGAAACTAAGAACAAGACATCGCAGTAAGGGACCAATTCGAAGGGTGCAACTAGTAGCCACCCTCGGGCAAACACCTTCATGTTTTTTTTTCCTCCCAGTTTAAAATAAATTTGGCCCCTTGGCGATTGTCATGATACGAAATATCCCCAATAAAAGTGCAAAAGAATGACTTTGACTAAATTTCATTAATATTTTTAATAATAACCGATTAATATGATAAATTCGTTTAAATTAGCAATTTAACTTGCTATCTAGGTTATTATTAATATTGACTGGTTAGTATTAGGAATAACCGACTATTCACATTTGCCGTAACATATATATGAAAATGAAATGGCCAGAAATCTTAATTCATCGTAAAAAAGGTATGTTTTCTCAGAAAGTGAGCTTTAATGTCTGAATTCGTATCTTAAAATATACAAGCATTAATTAATTAGCATAATTAAAGTCACCGCCCTCGATGTTATAAGATTAAGCTCGAGATCGCAAAGATCAAATCATTAGATCAAAAGTTATTCTGGATGGGTTTTTTTTTCAACGTGGGGAATGTGAAATGGTAATGCTAAATTTCTCGATTTTAATAGCTCTCTATTATAGTTTAACACGTGCTAAAATTTTAGCAGTATATTTATATGTCTACATAAAAAATGCTTATTAAAGTAAGATCTAAGTCAGTTTTTTTATTAAAATACTTGAATACTAGAATTAAATATTGTATACAATTATTTTCGTCATTTTAGGGTTAAACTTTAAAATAAGGGTTAAAATTTTAAAATAAAATAGTATTTTTCATTGAGCACTTTTAATTGAATAGATAGTAAAAATTTATGTATCGTCTGATTAACATATAAAATAACATTTACCTATACATTTGAATCACTTTTACACAATGCATTTGTGTATAAATTTAAAGTAATGAGCGTAAAGAGACAAAAGACATTTTTTATCGCAGAAATTGATTTTTACTTCGAGAAGCGGATGTTTTCGGTTTTCCTATTTATCGTATTTCCAAAAGCTTCCGCTTCAGTTCTTACATTCAAGTCATGTACACTCAATTTCTAACGAAGTAATTCAAGCAAAAGTATGCGACGAGCAGTTTTGATCGAAATCGCTCGCCCGTATCATCGCCAACATATGTAAGCGAGCGCTTCTCACATCTCATGAAGATAAGGAATGGATAACAGCCATTTTTCGACTTGTTCCGTTCATAATATTGAGAATCGGAAAGCGATGTATGTTTGCTGCTTTCTATATTGGAAACACTTTCATCAACTTTTCGAACAACAATATTTACATTTTTCGCACTTTTCCTGTGTGTCACTATTTTACTTTGGTTAATTAACACGTTTCGTTTCCTTTATCGTTAGTGAATTTGTCTCGTAGATTTGCTTTTGGTTTGTTACACTTTGAATAATCAATTTGTTTTGGAAAGTAGATTTGTTTAAATTTTGGATTTAAAATGCTTCATTTATATGTTTGATTTAAATTGTCAGTTTGGAGGGTTGCCAAATTGGGTTATTGTATTTCATTTGCACTGGAAAATTAAATGTAGCTTTTGTAATATCGATTTGTATTTATTTGTTTGAAATGCTTTAGTTTTAAAATTCCTTTAGGATCAAATTAAAAAAAATCATATTTATGAATCTTATTAATGTTTGATTGTAAAATTGAGACACTCTAACTAATTTCTATGTTAAGCAATTAATATAAATCTGAAATTAACAATATTAAACTATTGCTTTTCTTAAATTTCAAATTGTTAACTAGCTACAAATGTGAATAACTTTATAAGAAAAAACATCATCAAAAGTATCTAAGATTGGCGGAAAATTTATTAAATCATATTATTTTTGAATCTATATCATATAAAACACAACACACTATCGATATTATATAAAACACTGCACACTACCTCTATTATATCAAGCACTACCAGCTATCTATATTATTAATGGGACCGTGGTGGCCTAGGGTTTTTAGAATCGGTCTAGAGGGGCCGAAGCTCAATCATCGACTCTGCTAAGCTCAGATTATGTGATATACGTGCTCGTGATATCTGTATAATGGTAGATTGCTGAGCAGTGCCATGGTACCATAGATTTGGAAAAAATTCACGTCCCATTCAGTTCACATATTATTTTTGAATCTATATTATATAAAACACAACACACAATCAATATTATATAAAACACTTCCAGCTATCTATATTATTAATGGAACCGTGGAAGCCTAGGGGTTTGAGAATCGGTCTAGAGGGACCGAAGCTCAATCATCGATCTGCTAAGCTCAGATTATGTGATATACGTGCTCGTGAAATCTGCATAATAGTTGAATTGCTGAACAGAGTGGTGCCAGATTTGGTGAAAGGTTTCGGGCCAGATTTCGGGTGCCAGATTTCGAGAAAATTCAGTTCCCATTCAGATCTACGTCTAAACTGAGGAATTGGCCTCCCGAATGGGTAGTGCTGATGCCATCTATACGTAGAGTTCTGAGTCATGACGTATTTTCACCCTTGCGGTGCTCTCTTGTCAAACAACAGGCTCCTGACTTAATTCAATGACTCCTGACTTAATTCACAAAACCCACGTCTGATGAGTTTGCCGCTTGTCCAAATGTCATTAAAAAGAAGAACATATTATGTATACACATTCTACTGCGTATTCATGATATATAATTAAAAAATCGATGTTTATTTTTCGCGTTGGGAACAAAGAAATTAAATATTAAACAGTGGGCAGTCCAAAATATGAAATCTTAAACGCACTTCTTTTGCGTGAATAACAAAGAGTGACGAAAATTGAAATCGCTTGTTGGCTCATGCAGTTAAAAAATGTATGCATTTTGCTATGAAATAAATTTACTAAGCTGTAGCGTAAAGTTTGACTTAAAATTTTAAAAGAACTTATCAACTACAAAATAATAAATGATTCACTACAAATGAAACTAGTTTTTTAATTTACTTTTTTTTAAAATCAGAATAAACAATATAGTATATTTCAATATATATATATATATTTATATTTTGTTGAAAAATGCTGATATATTTTTTTCTAATAAATATTTTTGTATAAACCTTATCGAAATGTACAGAAATAGAATCTAGCATTTCATTTCAAAATAAATGTTAAAATTCCAAAATGATTCCAAAAATACTCCGTATAGGGAATTCTTCGCTCAAAAACAATCTTTGAAACAATCTTTCAGAATAAAATAAGTCTTTTCAAGATTGTTTTTGATTATATAACTTGTTTAAACTTAAAATCATTTTATTACAACTATATTCTCTTATTTATATAGAAGGGGTGTTTTTTTTAAAACTAATATTCAGGAACCACAGTGAAAAAAATGTAAGTTCAAAACTACTAGAATATGGTAAAATTTACCGTGCGCTTTGGAAGCTTAAAAAAATACAGTAATTTCTTCCAAAGCGATTTGACAATGATTTTTGATGAAGTTAACAATAAAAGCAGTTTTATTGCTATTTCGTAGTAAATGGTGTAAAATTTGTTAATTTTTTCTTTCTACCTTGGAGCATGGTTATAAAAACCATTTTTCTTTTTTTTTGTAGTTAAGTTTACTCATATTTTTACTAAAGTGTGTTCATAAAGTGTGGTAAACAGAGCTATGATTTTGAAAACCGGAATTTCCGGTAAAGCGTTACGCTACGAAGGAAAAATCACTAAATGGGTGGTTTAAATTCCGCATATTTTGGTTCTATTACAAAAATTATGTTTTTTTTTCATTCGAGTTATAATCATAATGATGCTATTATGGTAATTTTAAAGAATATTTTTTCTCTGTCACGTATTAAGATAAGTTTATATCATATTGGATATGGAAGTTTTTTGAGCCCATCATTAAGTTTTTAATTATCCTTCTGATTAGTACAGTTTTAACATAAAAAAACCTCTCTATCATTGCCTTCATGCTTTTCTGTAGCTAATAATTTTTAGCTTCCTTTTCAAATTGGGAGAAACATTTTTCAAGATTTAGGAAGCAGATACTTAAAGGTTATCTTTTATGTAAAAGTTTACATGTCTATAGTACTAAAGGCAATTTTTTCGGACAAAAAATATTTTTTTGCTTATTTACTAATTTTTGGGGCCTCTCAGAAGCCGTAGTCTCTGTACCCAGACCTATTGTTCTTTGGTAATAGTCTGGCCCCTCTGATATTAGGCTTCGGTGGGCAAAATCTCTACTGTTCTGAGATTTTTTAAATTTTTCAATTGCATATTTTCTTTTACACTATTGGCCAAATTTTGAAAACCGAGTATCTGATCTAAAGTAAATTTATAAAAACTTTTTTTGAGGTACATAATATTTTTTATTCCATTTTGGAAGTTGGCAGATCTCCCAGCTCCTTCCTGTGGCTTTGCTAAAACTATAACTGCTGTTTGTCTTTTAAAAAAAAAATCTTAAAATCTTCTTAAAAAAACCACTTTTTTAAAAAACCTGTTCCTCAGCTGTAGAATATTTATCATACCATTTTCCAAAATTACGTTTAATTTCTAACACATTCATTTATTGTTGCTATTGCATCAAATTCTATTGTTTAATGAACACTTATTACGTTGATATAAATGCTTTTTAATTCTGATCATTAAATTGAGAACAGAATATTTAAAATTAAGCATCAGTTGTAATAAGAAGTCAACATACTTATCTTAATCCTGCAGTAATAGTCATTAATGTCGTTTATAATGCTTCTAGAAAAAAATATTGAAACAAAAATTTAGTGCTTCAAAGTACTGATGCTCATTTTACCCCTTCAGTACAATACCTACACAAAACACAAAAGTAACACGTAGTAACACAAAAATAAACACGTCATTTTCAAGTATCAAGTTATGGAAAGGTAGATATGACACCAGAATGAAAAACGCCACACTTTAATGAGAAAAGTCGTGGAGCAATGCTAAAGTGACTTTCAGGAGATCAAAGTTTTAATAAAGTGTTTATGTGACTATTCTGGGGAGCAGTTGCGACTACCAAGTGATCAAAAGGACAATGAATAGCCAAAATGACCATTCGACGTTATAAATAGAAGAAATATCAAACTATCTTTAAAACGAACCACATTGTGGAAGCCTTAAAAGGGTCACACACACTTGTCACAATAACTGCTGTGACCTTTTTTTAAACTTCATTGTGACGTCATTGTAATGTTTTTTGCTATCTAAAATTCAAGACATAAAGCTGCATACATGCACGGAGGAAAAAAAAAATTCTTTTAAAATTACAGTTTTGCGCAGTAGTGACAGTTCTAGAGTGACAGTTCTAGAAAAAAACATTGATTCTAGTTAATACAATCAAAATATACGGTATTTATACCATTAATTTGGTAATGTTTCCACTCATATGGCCACTCCTTACTGGAAATTCTGGTTCTCAAAATGATAGTTCTAATTTCCATACATTCAATAAAAAATACAAATCTGCTGAGTAAATTTAATCCAAGAAATAGTCTCTATGTCATGCTCTAAGCAATCATCATATCACGAGATTTTACTACATTTACTAAATTTTATTACATATTATAAAATCATATTTTATTGTTAGTTTTACTTAATTCATTACCAAAGTGCTTCGGTAAAAGCTACAGAACATCTTGGTACTTCCACAGAGTCAGAACCAAGGTAAAAAATATCATACCCTGGTAGTTTTGGCCATGCTTTTTTTCTCAGTGTAAATTGAAGATAAAATATTTGAGCAATATTGCCTATAATCAAAGCTTTAAGAAATTGGAATTAACTGCTAGTTTCAACAAAAAAAAATTTATTATTTAAATAATAAATATCGTTTCGAAATTGAAAAAAAAGCAACAACACTGAATTGTTTAAACCTCTTATTAAACAAAATAGTTTGAAGCATGTATTATGAGGCAAGCTATTTGAGCAGTGAAATTTATTTTTATAAAATATATTTGTTAAAAATAGTTTTTCTTCGTTTGTGGTTCGTTACTTAATAAAATGACACTCAAGTACTTAAATCAAATAAGTTTTTTCTGATAGTGCGTCGCTTTTATGTTTTGAGATGGGATTTTCCTTTTTAATTTAAATTAATTAACACGCTCTAGTGCATTTTCAAGCATATGAAAAAAACCACAATTATTTTCACCAAACTAATTCAATTATATTTTTAAAATAAAAAGTTTATTTTGTTACGAATCTAATCTTCTAGTTGAAACGTTAAGTAAATTTGCTAAGAATAGTGGAATTCATTAAGTAATTGCTTTTTTTATTTTATAAACCAAACGTAAGGAATGGGTAATATTTCTTGTTTTATAGAAATCTCTTACTTTTAAATTGTATCTCTTTTTGCAGTTTTTCATAATTTAATTTCAAACAACATGTTATATCAGCAGTTTTATCGAAGTAATAATTTTACCACCTCTTCAAAAATTAAAAGGTACATTTTGATTAAATTTAATATAGTTAGTTGTGAATAAAAACGCACATCATTTAACCTTTTCATACTTTCGTTTAATGTCATTGTCTACAAGTATTGATTCGGTCCTGCTTTCCTTTCTTCAAAAAAAAAAATAATAAATAAATAAATAAATAAAATTTTTTTCAGTATTATTAAAATGAAATATTTACTTAGCAGAGAAATTCGGGTACAAGAGCGCCCAAACAAATCCAAAATCACATGATAAAATGAAAACGGAAAAAAAAAACTCAAATTTAAAGTTATAATTTTATTTACTAATATTTAAATATATAAACTTTAACAATCACATAATCTCCTAGTGTACATTTCTAAAGTATTGCTGTATTTTATAAGTGTGCTTTCCATAGAATTAGGAAAACTGTTTTGCAAAAATGGTTCTAAAAGTTATTATTCTGCATGGTCATAATGACAGTTCTGGTCCTAAAAATCAAATTGTACGTAATTGAAACCTTACATTTGATAACTTTATCGTTTATATGGTTATGGTTCACAGAAAACTCTGGTTTTCAAAATTATAGTTTTCATTACCACATATTTATTAAAAAATGCAAAACTGAATTCCATATTTAGCCGAATAAATAGATTTTATGCCATGCTTTAAGGTATCATGACAAACTACCACTTTTTACCGAAATTACTAAATTTTATCATACATTATAAAACCATATTTTATTACTAATTTTACAAAAATCATTACCGAAAATATACGGACTGTTAGTGAACCTATACAGAAATACTGTAAATGTTACCGTATTCCTGTAGTTTTTGCCATATTTTTTTCAGTGTATTGTCAATTTTATATTTATATTTTTTTGATATTTTTATATATCACTTTTTTATGTTTAAATTAATAAAAAGAGGGAATTATTTGATTACTAAGGAGCATGGACGTTTTAAAGACATCCAAAATTTGAATTGAAAGTCATCCAGTTTAAAAGACATCCAAAATTTGAATTGAAGGTGTCATTAATGTGTTAATATATCCAAAATTCGAATTGAATTGATCATTGGAAAATTCAATTATAAAAACTCGACATGTCTTAAGAAAATGTGACCTAAGAACTATTCTGCCTATTTTGTTCAAAGTTTTGATTTTTTCATTTAAAATTCATTCAAGATAAAATTTTTAAATAATCAAAACTTATGAATACCTTACAATCCACATTTTATTTAAATATTATTAAATGCAATATTTACAAAAAAGGTGTGATAAAATCTCATATTTTGCATTAATTTTGTTTTCAGAAAAACAAGTTTTATTATCACGCGGAGAAAAAATTGTTTTACTGTGTAAATAGATTTAGAGACATAGTAAAATATTCGCGACATCTCCCTGAACATTTACTTTTTCAACCATTAACAGCTCTTTTGACTGAACTAGTGAAGTTTTATTTTATGGAGTGTTTCTGCTAATTATTTCAATTTGTGAGTTTAAAATCCGAGTGCGTCTAAAAGATGTACATTTATTTCTATTACATTTTGATTCTGAATCAAATGTTGTCTAAAAAAATAATTAGCATACGAGGTTATATCTTCAAATCTCGCTTTTATTATGCGTGCTTAGCATAGAATATATTGTGTGCAAATTTTTTACATTAGTATTAAATAGTACATAGTGATTATGCACTTCTGAAAAATACTAGTCGTTACGGAAATTACAAGAGAACACACTAATGTAATTCATTTTCAAATCTACAATTATATTGTAACTGTTATATACATGGAACTGTTATTTGCATGTGCATTATTTTATTTATCACCTTTCGCAGCATAAATTAAAATTTTTGACCCCTTAAAGTTAAAAGTTTAACCCTTTAGGTCTCTGCTCATTATTATTTTACTCTTAAAATGTCACTACTATTTTGATCAATTAAAAAATATATCACAACTATGATAATATGTATAATTAACTATGTTTTAGTTGAATTTATGAACTGTTACAATTGACCCCGTAAGTGGGGACAATTGTGACAAGTGCACGACTGTCAAAAATTTTTAATATCTTAATAACACTTAAAATAAGGTTTTTTTCCTAGTAGAGGATAGTCTACCTTACTCGTCTGCCAATTAATACTAATAATATATTGGATTTTTTGTTAGTTAAAAATAGTTAAGTAAAAAATGTTACAATTGACCCCATTCTCCCCTACGATATTTAAACCATTCATTTATTAATTTTTACATTCATGAATGCTGGTTTTCAAAACTGTTGTGTGGTGTTTTACTAAATTATCACACATATAGTAAAAAAACAAAACTAAAAAATTAATTTAACTGAATAAAACTTTATTTCATGTTCGAAAGTATAATGATCAAAACACCAAATTTTATCATGCACCATATTTTGTTATAATTTCTCCGAAGTCATTAAGAAGGCGTTTGGGTAAAAATTACCAAGTATTTTGGTATTCCCATAGAGTCAGGAAACACTGTAAATTTTAACATATTCTGGTAGTTAAGTCCATACATATTTTTCTTTTTAGATTTAAATATGCATTATACAAAGAAAGAAAACAGACGGAACTTTAAAGCTTTCATTAAGTAGTTTAGTTCCTCCTAGTGCGTTTTTAGTAAAATAGCGCCGAAATCAGAAAAAAATATATATGTTTAGCTCGTAATGCAAATTGCATCAGCTCATAAGAAACAACAAACGAATTAACTACCTAGTAAGCTTGTAATCATTTTATCGGATTTAGCAATTATAATTTACTGAACCGATGTTACTGATTCCTGCTAATCCCATCAGCTCAAATGTAAAAGAAAAAATTACGTTCAAACAGAAAGCAAAAAACGCTAAGCGGATCATTTCTAATCCTAGTCATGCCACTCCACTTAGCGCCAAGATCCGTCCTCTTACTCTCAAATTGAACTGATTCCCTCTTTTTGTGAGAGTGAAGATGAATTTCTTGGCGATATTCTTCTCCGATTTTGTAAGCAGCAACGTAAATCGCTTCATGCTCGATTTACGTGGGACAAACATTGAGAAACGTGACTCCGTGCTCAGTTTAGTGACTGCTTTTCAAAGGTAATTTCCCATTCTCAGAGAATGTCGTTATTTAAACGTCGTTAGCGTCTTCGAGGAGTGAAGGATAGAGGGAGTAAATGTAAAGATTTTGAAGCGCTCCTCGAGAATTTTCAACCGCCTTTAACGTAATTTGCTCGAGCTGAAAATCTGCCCAATAAATACGTTAGATAATTGTATTGAATAAAATCACGCTCGAAAGCTCTTTTTAAATAGGATACGTCAATTAACAAAGCATTCAAATTTTTATGATAAAACTATTTGCTGATTTTAGGTTTGAATATCGTTTGAATGGATGGTTAGAATTGACGAAAATTGTTTCTTTTAGGAATTTTTTTGTTCTTTTACCTTCACTTTTATAATTTATAAAGTTTGCACCAATTCAAAATTGAAACTTGAAACTTCTAAATTTTTGATAGGGTATTCTGTGAAAAAAATAGGAGTCAAAACTATTGGAATATGGTACAATTTGCAGTGTTTTTTGCTCTTTGAGAACACCAAAAAGCTCGCCAATTTTTAACAAAGCTCTATGGTAATGATATTAGTTAAATTCACTATAAAATATAGATTTATAATTAATGTTAAAAGTTGGTTAATGTGGTTAAATTTGCTAGTTTTATCATGGTACCTTAGATAATTGCATAAAAGCCATTTGTTTGATTAAATTGACTTTCCTGTTCTATATTTTTTACTAAATACGTGGTAATAAGAACTATGATTTTGAAAACAGGAACT
Source organism: Parasteatoda tepidariorum (assembly GCF_043381705.1). Taxonomy (NCBI): domain Eukaryota; kingdom Metazoa; phylum Arthropoda; class Arachnida; order Araneae; family Theridiidae; genus Parasteatoda; species Parasteatoda tepidariorum. Next base: position 33,509,505 of record NC_092211.1, read on the forward strand.
ATTGATAATTCGTTACCGTATGAAAGAAAAATTTACCAAATAAAATTTTTTAAATATCATATATTTTGGTTTTATTAATTAGAATTGTGTTTGTTTTCATCAGAAATGTTATTACCCTACAGTACTGTTAAAAGTACACACGGAATCCTTCCCCCCCAGTAGGGTAACAGATTTTTTTTCTTCGTGTGGTACTGCAAGTGTGAATTTTAATTTTGACTAGTTTTTCTGTTTGCAATTCGATGCGAAACATATAAACGCTGTTAAGGCGACTTTTTAGTGAGGGAATATTTTTAAGTCTATATTCAATAAGTGCTAATATTTCAGACATATACTTATTTACAAGATATATGTATATATGTACAAGGAATAAGCAAAAAAAATCGACTTTTCGCAAGGANTTGGACTTAACCGCATTGGCGTCTGAGCGACTCATATATGTATATATGTACAAGGAATAAGCAAAAAAAATTGACTTTTCGCAAGGAAAAATAATAAAAAAAAATTTCGTATTTAGGCTTAAAAAATGCGTCGTCGGATGTAAAAATCATCGAATGGACAATTTACGCATTTCATGAATTTAAACTGTCGACTTTTACTGCACTGAGAAACAACATTTTTCTAGTACAAATTTAGAATTTTCCGGCACGTTTTTTTTTGTTTAATTTTATTATTCATGATAAAATAAACTTGCTAACTGCTGTTCAGTTGTTAGAGTTTTACTTTGTGGTCTCATGATTTTTTATTTTTACTAAAAACACGCTCCTTTAACATGTTTTTTTGAAGCTCTGACTCATAAAAAACATAACATAAAAAAACACAGTTTAAGTACCTTACACTATCGACTTAAGCAAAACTTAAAGAGTTTAAATATTTTACATACTTAAGTAAAACGATGATTTTAAACTCTGTATTTCATCTCGCTGTGATTATCTGGGTTTCAGAACAGACGAAGAGCTTAAATATTTTAAAAGTTATTAAACATTTTTAAAAATCTCCAATTTGGGGACATTTTTCCACTTAGAAAAGAACTATAAAAATCGCTGCTTTAGTCTCAGTTTTTGAGACCAATTTCTTTATGACCCCAAATAAGGCAGCATTGGAGTACGTTTTTAAATATTAAAAAAAAGCTAGACCACAAAAAATTTTTGCTTCTACAAAACTGTAGCTTTTCTCTATATAGACGTCTTGAGCTATTTTCCGAATAAACATAGACAATGCTAGCTTTAGTTAGGCGAAACTTGTTCAAACAGTCATGAGCAACATATGCAAACTTTTATAGCATAAAAATAGCAATTCATCATTCTATATAATGAAAGAGCCCGTCGGAAAACTACCTTAGCCTAAGGCCAAACTTAACAGTCTTTTAGCCATTTACAACGGAAACAAAATGACTTATATCAAAATCAATAAATCACTTACGGAAATATTTTATTTTAGAAATTTTGTTTCTCTATAAAGTTTATCATATAAATAACGTTTATATTAAATATCAGCAATGTTTAATATTAAATATCATTAATGTTTAATATTAAATCTAATATTTGATATTAAATATATAATCTAGAATTTTTTATCAGCAGTTCTATGTGCTTTTGTTTTATACTATATATTCTGTATCTGCAAAAAAAAAAAGCTTCGATTTTTCTCTAATAGTAATCATATCCAACAGTTCAAATAATGTTACAATAGAAAAGTTCTTTTCTTTTCTTCAGAGGAGTGACTTTAAGTCTATGTTTTATTTGAAGATATACCACAAAGAAGGAATGTTCTCAGAATATACCAAGAAAGACCACTATCACAGCATACAATAACTTCTATTTGAATCGCGGATTATCGAGTTTTTCAAAAAATATATATCTGACTCAGAAGTGAAACTGACAGTTGGATTTTTCCAATAACCGCCAATATCAGATCAACCTCACCTCCCCTGCAGTACGGACTTATTGCACGTGCAAAAGAACGATAAAACAGAAGCCTAAAGAAGAAGAAAAAAGAAAATATCTAAAAAATTCTTTCTCCATCTTTAGAATAGAAGCACGTTTAAAGATTAAATTTCTTGAAGCTAAAGCTGTCAATACCCTAGTTTCTAGCATTAAAAGCGCGTACTGTACTTTTTGGATTTATAGATCCTGAGGGATTTTCCCTGTCACGGTGCTCGCGAAATGTTGAGAAACATGTTGGAATGCAGGGATATACACTCGTCCAACCCCTTTTTCGAGGTAGAGAGGTTCTTTCTTTTTTATTTCCTTCGAGTTTCATTCGTAGCTTTCGACAGACTATCGTTAAAAATCGAATTTTCATCTAGCTTAAAGCGAAGTTAGTTTTTTGAGCAAGAGTGGTGTGTGTACAAAGAGAAGCAACATGCTTTGTTGATGCTTCAGGGCAAGAAGTAAATGGTGCCTCTTTGAATCTTGATTGGTTTTTCGAGACGAAATATCCAACTTTGTTTCGCTAAAGTTCAGTTTGTTTTTTTCTTCTCCTTTTTTTTTATTTGTACAAGGAACAGACGTATTCAATGTCATTTCTTCTTAGAGTATTAGACTTTTGGAATATTTTTTGAATATATTATAATTTAGCTTTCATTTTGGCACAAATTTCGCTTCTTAAAGATGCATTAATGAAACTAGACTTATTTAAATTGCATTAAAAAGGTTGAAAAATTTATATTTGAACTAGCCTTGATGCTTGATTTATGAATATTCCGTTGACTATTAAGTTAATGTCCAAATGGGTTAAATCGCAGTAATTTGTTTTTACAACCAAAAAGGAAATTTCATTTTTAATTCAAAAAATTAGTATTAGTATAACAGTACTCATCAAAATTTAAAGTTTAATATACTTATTTTCTGCAATGTTAGTTACCATGAATTTTTTAATCTAATGATCATTTAAATTCGCCATAGGTAAAATTAGAATTTTTATAACTTTTTTTTTGCTTTACATATTAAAGAAAATAGCAGAGAAAGGATGGCATACTCTAAGATTTGTTAAGTTGTTAATCTTTTTAGAAACAAGATTTTAAAGAGTAGGCATTAGGACTAACTCCTGATGTAGTTATGAACAAATTTTCATTTCAATGTTATGCACTCATGCAATTTAAGAGTCAGTTTTTTAAGGTTCAGACAAGGGTGAATGCTCGACACGTTTAATATTTTTTTTTAAATTTTCAGGGTGTGTTCCTTAGGTAAAACTTCTATTTTTTTTTTTTAAATTCTCCGGATACATTATTTATGTGCTTTTATACACGTGCTTTTATATTTATGTGCTTTTATACACGTGCTTTTTAATTTTGGGGAAAAATTTGTTCTCAAAATTCTGTGAGTCAAATTTTAAAATCCTCTAAAATTTTGAGGAAAGCGCATCAATTTGCATGTTGCTATATTCTTTTTAAATGAATGATCCACGACGTTGACCAATATTTTATGTTATTATTGTTGTTCACACGAATTTAGTAAGGAAAAAACATACTCACAAAGGTCATTCAGAAATCTTCAAAATGAGGCTATTTTCTTCAACTTTGACCGTCAAAATGTTTTTTAGTTCGTATTAACACATTTAGTAAAAAATACAAAATAGAAAAGTAAATTAAACAAAATAAATACTTTTTATGCCATGCTCAAAAGTATCATGATAAAATTATCAAACTTTCCCATACGTACCAAATTTTATAACAAGTTAAAAAACCATATTTTATAGTTAAATTTCTAAAATCATTAAAAAAACGCTTCAGTAAAAATCAGCGAGATTTTTGGTGCTCCCATAGACATAGGAACACGGTACATTTTACCATTTTCTTGTAGTTTTAAACATAGTTTTTTTCTCAGTGTAACGATAGTGTTTCCTATACACTCAAGAACCAATCTTTTAAATATATGGGCATGTGAAAATTATTAAAATAGAGAAAATTGCATGTAAAGTAGTCTAGACACGTATTTATCAAAAAGAATGGATTAAATTTTCAAAGCAGAAACTGTGTTCTTAAAATAAGTAATTGGTAAAATGTATTTGTTCGGACTGTTCGGTAAAATGTATTTGTTCGGACTGTTCGGTAAAATGTATTTGTTCGGACTGTTTAGTATGAGCCTATATTGTCAGGCAAATTTGCTGCGTGGCATGTAAAAGGTTCCTGGAGCGCACTAGGCTCTTGGCATTTTCGGCAAAATTAAATTCCTTGTGTACTTTAGCATCCAAATAGAGTCTCGGTGCTGCCATCTAGTGTGGCAGAAACTAGACGTCCAAATTAACATGACCAACGGTATCTCACCCATTGTGGTGGTCCTGAAAGAGTGGATACCACCTCTGCAGAACGCACTAGGTTTGCTCATCGGCAAGACCGAATGTACAGCTCATTGGAGATAAAAAAATAAAAAAAAATATTAAAAAAAGTTTACTATCAGGCTATTTTGTTAGAATTGTTTTAGTTAGTCAGGATACTGAAATCAAGGATCAACTATCAGGACTCAAAATTTTTCTGTGTTATGCATTGATTAAAAATGTTTGCAAAAACTTCAGATTAACTCTATAGCACGCTGCGGGGTAAATTTTTAGAAAAGATCAATTTTAGTAAAATAAATAAATGCAGCACTAAAAATTTTGAAAGCATGTAAAGAGTTTAAGTTAAGATCTGGTAAATCTTTCTAAATAAAGGCACTTATTCCACTTTTCTAACTTCGTTTCCTAGCGCCATTCAGCTAATGGCACTTTCACTGGAAATGGATTAAAGGTTAGCTCGTTTTTTTCATTAATGTCATGAGGCTTATGGGCCCCTTGGGTATTTTTACGAAAGCAATGACGCTGTGTAAAGCAATGAACATTTTCTTTTACGGAATTATTATTAAAATCATTGGAAAAAAATCCCTGGTGTTTCAGAATATATTAAACAAATGTGATATGTTAGATCAGAAAGAATTTATATCGATCATTTAAATATTGATTCTTAGATTATTAATAACTGTTATGAATTTAATGCTTAGAGGTAATTCCGTTCCTTATCACTTTCTTGATAGAATAAATTTCATGAAACTGTTTTTGGTATTTATCTAAATGATTGAAAAAAATTTAAGATACAATTTGAATATATTTGCTTTTACTTCTATTTCTTTTAAAATCATTTGACGGTTATTTTTCAATGCTTTAAAAAACGGTATATTCAACTAAGATTTTCTGATAATACGGATTTTAATGTTTCTATTGGTTGAAACACAAGCAGTTAGAATTAATTTTACAATTTAAACTTTTGAGTATGCAATATCTGAGACGCTGCATTTTCGCATTTTTATGCAACAATGCGTAATACGAAAAATTTCCATTTTCACATGTATAGTTTGCAAGTAAAAGGACAAAACACCTTGAATAACTTCCGATTTAATGATCGGAATTTCATGTAGTAGGACACAATCTAATTGGCTCAAGGGCTAACCTTTGTTCTAATTAGTTAGTCCAGACGAAATTTTAAAGAAATTTTAACTGCTTAATTAGATACAGGATATATTTTCTCTGGATAAGCATACCTTCCTTTCGACAGGTATAATTGCTGACATCTAAAATATATGGAGCTCCCTATTATAGATAGTTTTCATGATCAATATAAAATTAACCTTAGCATTTCAAAATAACCTGAAATAAACCTCAAAAACACCTGACATTTTCGTAAGTGTGGAGCAACACTCTGGGAAATATGGTTCTAATAGTTTGAGACTCCATAATGTCAATTTTCTTTCTTTCGTACTTCATCATATCTCGAAAGTTTTTAAGTGAATAGAAAACAAATTTTGCTCACTATTATAAAATTCATTTATCCGAAGATAATTTCTTGCATCAATATTATATTTAATGATTATTTATTTTATTTATTAATTTACTTAAAAAACAGCAAAAAAAATTTTGGACTTTTTAGGTAATAAAAATTTTAGTTTTTTCATATCTACTTCCAATCGCAAGATTAAAAACAAATTCTGCAAAAATACAAAGAACCATATAGAGAGCAAGCATAAGAGAAAAAAGAGAGCGAGAACGAGAATGAAGCCATATTTCCTTGGTCTCACAATAGCGGTCCATGAAAGAATGTTTGGTTATAGCTCGGCAAAAGAAGAAATGGTTACCATAAATGATTATGCCGGGGTCATTTTCAGACTACTGATAATTTAAGACTCTTTAATTGTTCTAAGGGTGAGGTTCTTTTTGAAATATTCATTCACGGTATTTTTAAATTTATTGTTTTAATATTCCAGAAGATATACCAGAAGGAGATGTTAGTTAAGTTGATCACCCTGTTTTGCCAGGGAATCGGCAAGACATTGTCAGCTACTCCACAATGCCGGTAGATTAACTGTTAAACAATGTCCTTTTTGATTACAGATAAGCTTTGTAACGGTCTTCGACATACAAGGAGAACAAAGTAAGAAGAACTCAAGGTTGACACCAGGAATTGTATTTCGTCCAGGGAGTCACTAAGTATGATAAGTTTGGATAACTTATTTAAGAGTAATGCCCAAAGAAAGAGCGATTTTCATTTTACATTTTTTTTAAAAAATGTAATTTTTTATGGAAAAATACGAAATTGGTCGAATAGTTCCTGAGAAAGCAATTTTTTTATCAAAAAATCTTGCATTTATTATATAGCGAAATATGCAAAATGTAAAATTAACATTAAAGGGTCCCAAGCTTTCAACCGTTCTTCTGACTAAACCTTTGGATTCATATTGCAATTACTCTTATATTTTAGGAGCCAGGAATTGTAATCCATCGAAAAAAAAATTTATTTATTTAGAGAAACTAAGTTTCTGCGTTTAATTTTCTAACTTAAAATATCATACACGTTAACTAACTACCATATTATCACCACCAGCTTGAACCATCAGATTTGAGTTCTAATGCCAGAAAATCCAATCATTAGATTAATGAAGATTAAACGTTATTTTTTGCGTCTTAATAGACTTTAAGTTATTTTTGGGGGCACTGTAACAGCCTGAACTGACAATATAAAATTTTTTGATGATTTCAAGTTTCACGGGGGCTAAATTAGCCTTTGCTGCCTAAATTTCAAGAGCCTAGCTCAAATTATTCTGGAGTTCGAAGAGAGACAAACACATCAACTCTTTATTTATTACTAGCCGCCTAAGGCAGCCAGCTCTTCGCCACGCTAAAGGTTTTCACAAATAAAGTTCTTTAAAACATAGCAGGAAATCTGAAGATAAGTGGACAATTAAAGTGTTCCTGTCCTGCAATTTTGTCTTCATATCCAGTTCTGCTGCAGATGTGTTATAGCTCTTGAGGATGTTTGAAATTATATAGCTACAACGCTAAAGGAAAAAAAAACTAAAATGCTAAATACTTGAAAAGAACACGAAAATGAAACGATTTTTTATGATATCAATTTCTATTTCTATATAATTTTTTATGATATCAGTTTCTCTTTATATATCGCTACAAAAATTATCGTCTTCGCTCAAGAAAAAAAAATAGAGCGTGGAAAGAAGAAGAAAAATTTATTATAACAATTATAACAATAAAACTTATTATAACAAGAAGAAGAAAAATTTATTATAACAGCGACAAATATATCAAAGCGAAGCGTTCTATTTACGTATCGAATATGTTGCCACATTTTTAATACAAAAGTTAAACTTTTCTCCACTTTGATAAATGTAAACTAATGCGAACCTTACAATTAAATTATTAATTCCTTCGTATATTATTGGTTTAAGTTGTCGAAAATTAATATTTCAATTGTAAGGTTCGCATTAGCATACATTAATAAGAGTGGAGAAAAGTATATGCATTTTTTAATAGTTTTTTGAATATGGCTCTTTGAAGACGAAAAAGCATAGATTTTCTTACAAAATGACTGATAACTAAAAAACGAATCCAAATTTTTGAAAAAGAAAATATATACTTCTTCATTATGTCAAAACACAATTATGTGCCGAGTTTCGTGCCTGGGCGAGGCTTCTGGGGCGATATATTGTGATTACAGACAGGCAGACAGACAAACAGACACGCACACAGCCGCGTTTATTATTATGTATAGAAGATTAAAGATTACTTAAATATAACGCTATTTTTAGGGCACTGTAACATACTGTAACGACGATATAAAATTTTTTAATGATTTCAAGTTTCGCGGGGACTAAAATTGCCCTTTGCTGCCTAAATTTCAAGAGACTAGCTCAAATTATTCTAGAGTTCGAAGAGAGACAAACACATCAACTCTTTATTTTATTATTATACATAATATTAAAATATCAAGAAAATTCTATAATAATAATAATAATAATGCACTAATTTATAAACAGGCTTTATTTTAAATCTTCATAAATGAATTATTAGATTGAGGAAATTTTGACATTAAGTACTAGTTGCTAGTTTTTAAAATAAATTTATAATTATATATTTAAAAACAATGCGCTTTTATATCACTAATGAAGTAGATAAGCTTTAATATGAATAATTAAAATAATCATTTAATTTTTCTGATTGCAAGTAATTTTAATAAAGGCAAATGCTATTTACAAATATGTCTTTAATTTAGAAGTGCAAGAATTCCATAAGAATTGCGTTTTTAAAGATTCACACGATTATAATAATTGTCTAATCATGTACTTAAAATAAACATACAATTTAATTAGCATCATTAATTATTATTTAATTTCCTTAACGCAATTAATATATAATTCAAATGCACTTGCCATGACAAATTTAAAAACTAAATTAAGATATTCGCGAATATTCAAGAAAATTAAATTTTAATTATAATACGAGCTTTTCGATCAGCAAATTTTTATGTTTTAAAAGGAAAATTAATTCAGTTGACAAACATGACACTTTTTTTTGTAGAACAAAAATGAAGTTTTATACGCAACGACTTAAAAATTCGAGGTTATAAATTACGTAAAGAGAAAAAAAACTTGCTTTTTAAAGATAGGCTGACGAAAAAAGAGAAATAAACGAAATTCCGAGAGAAAAAAAAAAGACATTGTCATAAAATTTAATTAAGCTGCAGACAGTAGCTTATTACATATTAATTACTTTTCTTACCAGCATACTGCTGAACAAACAATTTTTCAGAAAATGCAAATCACCAACTCTTTTTCCCCTCTGCGGTGCTCATTGGTATGCTAATTTTAGAAGATTAATTTTTTTTCATCACACGCGATTTGTTTGCTTTTCTGTTTCTATATAAATGTATATTTAAGCATAAAAAAGTAAATAAAATATCTTTTGCTACACTAACTTCATATAAATTATGCATTAAAAAGTTCATATCTCAAACTTTGAAACTCAAAGTTATGCATGAAGTAATCTTTAAAACGGAGAAATAAACAACCTCTTGTGGAAAACTTGTACATTAATTTAAGGAATTTTTAAGCTATTTGTTTTGAAATTGTTGTTTAATTAAAACCTTTTTCTTCGATAATGTTTTGCGTGTTTTTATAATATTTCTAAATACGTATTGTATGATAAATCAATACTAAAAAATATTTAAATTAATATTTAATAAATTAGTTAATTTATGCGTGCATTATTTTGTTATTTTTAAATGTAGAATATAGTTTAATTAATTGACTGAGACTAATATTAAGGTAATCCAATAATCATATTACATGCTGCTGTTTCTTTCTTGTAAGATGCATAGTAAGAATCATACTATATTTCTTTGGTTTATTTCGCGTCTTTGTAATATAAAAATAAAAATTACGAAAAATATAATAATTTCAACAACAAATACAACTTCTAATTTTATATATTTATCTTACAAAGAACATGGGTTTCGAACTTTAGTTTTAAAACTTTGTGAAAAGCTGAAGAATTAGAGATGAATGTGTGAGTGAGTAAAAAAATGACTGAATGAATAAATTAATTAGGGTTTTGATATTTTTTATGCAGATATAGACTTTTTCTTATATATAATTGCATTTTTTACATAGATAACATATATGTAAATAGAATTTCTTAATTAACATTTTTTGTTCTCGTTAGTTTTTTTTTTTATGTTCAGTTACGGCACAAAATAAAAATTGCTTTTTTTCAATGGGAAATAACTTAATGATCATTTAACTATAATATTTGAATAAAATAATCTACATAAAAGCTGTTTTAAAATTTTAAAATTCTATAGACTCCTCATTTTTTGTTATCTCAATCAGAGTCATCTTTAAACTCTAATTTTAAGTCATAGAGATTTTCGAAGTTTATGACTAATATATATTGAAAATGTCTATGGCTACTTTGCCTTACACGAGTTTCTAACTATATATCAAAATCTGATGCAGCAGTTTTCCATTCTTATTGATATATTTTAATTGAAGGATCACATGATAAAATCCAGTTTTCCAACATAAATTTCTATATTGTTTTGGATGTCATCAGCATTAAATTACTATAAGTCACAAAGGTATTGTTTTCCTGTAAAATACTTTTGTGTCCCAAATTTAAAGGTAGTTAGCAATATCAATTTTTCTTATTTCACTCTAGTATTATTCACTAATGTTATTGCGTTTTTTCTTCTGATTGTTTCCTAAAGTAAAAGTACTTTCATCTATAATAAAACGTAATTTTAGGAAATTGTCTTAATGCGTTAATTAGTATAAACTAATTTGAATCAGTGTCTAAACTTATTAACCGTTTTGAAATTATTATTCTTTGGTGTAAATTACATTTATATGCTATTATAAATTACCTTTAAAGAAATTAACTTCATATTCTAGAACAGTTGGCTTCATACACAAATTGTAAATATACCATCAGCTTATCAAAATCTATTATGTAAGCCTGTTTGATAAGCGAAAATATGAAATTACTATTTCGAACTCACCAAACTTGTTGTAACACTATACATTTAATTATAAGCTTTTTTTTTTAAAAAAATGACACACACAATTATTTAAGTTCACTAATCGATATTAATATAACCATAAAGGAAACAAAATCTTACTGCATCCCCCATGCTATTTAATGATCAAATTTAGCTCAAACATTTAATATAAAGCAATTAATACTGGATGTGGGAAATAGAGGTACAAGCGTAGTCAAATAGAACAGCAATCAGAACTATATTTGCATTTCTCTTTGGTAGAAGATGCCTTATGCTGAGAAGCAACAATTATTGCAAAGGAAACATTGGGATAGGTGAGAGGTAGCTAACAGGGGGCTTGGTCCAGTAGCCTTGAAATGTGGTATATTCTCTAGTGTTACAATCTATTAATTTTACGATATTACATTACTTAGCTCTCTAGTATTACAATGCCCCTAGCATTAAAATGTGGTCTAGTACAGTATTTTCAAACACACATATCATTAACATTGTTCAGAATTTGAATCGTTAATAAAAAAATTTTACCTACTTTATAAATGGAAACATTAATAACTCCACCGAAATTCAGAGTTAACAGTGGCACCATCTTATAAAACCTTTTATTCTGTTCTCCCTTGAGTCAGTTTGAATTCTTTTTCGAACTTTGATTAAATATTTAAAAAAATGCATAAAAACTAAATATGCATAAAATATATGAATAAATAGTTTCTAAAGAACTGAGAAATATTATTGATACAGATTGTTCCAGAAATGAAAAAAAAAGAATGAAAAAAAAGCAAAATAACGCAACAAAAATAGCTGATACTAAATTGTCTAAATCTCTTTAAAACATATTCCTCAATTGAATGACATTTAAAAAAGCTTAAAGTTCTATTTTAATCGAAAATTCAGCTCCAGTTCTGCCAATAGTTTTTTTTTTATGCAAATCCAATACTCTGCGTATTTACTCTCTATGTCATCGTAGTACAAAATTAAAAAAAAGCACCGAGTAAATAGTGAAACTATTTTAAAAGATTGGTTTAAAATAAATAAAAAGTATTTTACCGCAGCTCTAAAAAAACCACAATCTCTTGCAATCTAGCTCTCTATTTGATACCAAACATCAAAAGTTTTTTTTTTTCAGTTATTTTTTTAATTCTAGTTTGGGCATTTTATAAAGGGAGTTTACGAACAGCTGTTGTTAAATAGATTTTCCGCATCACAGCTTAATTTGCTCCATGGCCTCGAGCTCCTAACTTTTCAATTTTAATCAAGACCGCTAACTGTCGATTACGACAAGCTGAAGCTGAGGTAGACGCTGAAATTCTCTGGAACAAAGCTTTTGACCAGGGAAGATAACCCTTAAAGGTCTGTATCATATCTTTGCCATCAATCTTTCGCAGGAGGTAGAAAGTTTTCGTCGAAACAATGTCCTTTGTTTCGTCCTCTAAATTAGTTCTTGAAGATTAAAGGACGAAATATTGAAAATTCATCGTAGCTCCTTCCCATTAGTGTTAATCATTCTAGAATAAATTTTCCCCTTAAATAAAGAGTGAATGCGAGATTAATAAGAATTCTGGAGATAAATTCTTGTTGGGATATTGTTTCTAAATTTGTAATAAAGAGATACAAGGATTTGTAAGAAGAATTTAGCTAGTTAAACTTTAATTTTATCTGTTTCAAATAGTGTTGATTTCCTGTAATGTAGGCAGTGTCTCGCAGCTTTAGGAAAGTTTTCTCGCAAGGTTTTAATTAGGAGTGCTTAAAAGTCCATTTTATGCTTTTATTCTGTAATTTGTTTCTGCTTTTAAATTAATATTTTATTACTTGAGTCTTTGAATGGTAATATTTTTTTAAATATTGAATCCTTTAACTTTAGGCTTCTTTGGAAAATATTAGACTTCATTTTCTGAAATAAAAACTTTTTACACTCTAAAAAATTTGAAATCAAATTACGGTAAAAAAACACTCAGGGTGATGGTACTTCTTACCGTAAAATGCATTTCTCCGAAATATGTTACAGAACAAAAAGTCTCATGTACCGTAGTTTGTACAGCAATAATTATCGTGAAATCACTCAATCATAAGAATAGATAAATATTTCTGTAAAATTTACGTTATAATATTTTGCAGTAAAAACGAACTTTACGGATGATGTATCCAAATTGTTGGTACTCTGCACCGAAATTTCGGTGCAGGGGACGTAAATTGTATACAAATTGTTGGTACTCTATACCATAATTTATCCGAAATTTCTGTGCAGGGGACGTAATTTGTATACAGACGTTGAAGGTCGTTGCTCCTATTTTCCAGATAAGCTATTATAAAAATGTGAATTATTAAGAGACTCTATTGACGTCACACTGTAATTTACTTGAGAATAATAATTAAAATTGATTTAATTAGAGCTTATTTAAAGCTAAAAAGGATATATAAACACAACAAGAATGTAATCAAATATTTACTGAAATAATTTTAATTTAGAATGAGGGTGACATTGCGGATATTTTTTAATTGAATTAATATAAATATCAGTTTAAAAGTACAAAAAGTGATATGAAAGTACCAATAATCGAAGTATAAGTATAGAAAAGAAAAATAAATTCTAGTCATAAATATAGCAAATATGTTTAGAATGCTCCAAACTTATGGTGTTTGAACTATATGAATATGAATTGCAATATTAAAATGCAAAAAGTAATATATAGACGCATAAATAATCAAAGTATGGTTATAGAAACGGAAAAAAATTAGTCCCTGGAGCTAAATCATAACAAGTAGGTTTAAAATGCTCTTAGCATAAGAATTATCAACAATATGAATTGCTCTACTAAAATGCGAAAAATAATAAGAAAGTATAAGCAAACGAAGTATAGATATAGAAAAGTAAAAATTAGTCTTCTAGTTCAATCTTACCCTAGATATTTAGAATGCTGCAAACATATGAATTCTCCACAATATTAACTCCATAAACTTTAGACAAAAAATGATAGTAGGTAAAGAAAGGTGGAGTAGTATCCATTGTCGCGCCATTAGGATTAAAAATGCAAAACAAAGTATAACACATTCTTTGTAATAAGGCTTTTTTTATATGACAGAGAACTAGAATATCGAACTAGTTATTAATTCTTGGTGTATGTTTAGCTGCACGTATTACTCAGTATGCTGAGACTAAGCATTATTAATCCCATCAGATAAATTGAAAGCAAAATTAATCTGAAATATTATGTACATTTGATTAGGGTAATCGTGTGCTTTGATCACGAAAGAAACAAGCTTGTTGATAATTGCGCAGAAATATATCATTCACGAGTACATTCAGGGTTTTACCTAAATATAAAAATAAAACACAATTTTACCTTTGTTCAATCTGTATAAGGAAGAGTTGTATCGACTTTTACAAAAGCGTAACGTACTGTGTCAAAGATGTGCACTTGTTTCCTTAATATTATATCTTAGACTTATACAGATCTAGCATTATTTCAAACCTCAGTTTTTCTTCTTACAACTTACGAAATCAGTCCTCTCTGCTAATTGTGCAGCATTCGTGGAGAAATGGACGCGAAGCGTTTAAGCCATTGCCCTGCACTGGACTCCGAACGCTTGTGGAAGAAATGCTGGAGAGCTCGGCACAGGATGAGTGATTTATGGACTTACTGTAGTTCCAGTTTTGTTACTGATACCTCCGTTTCTTGTTCTAATTTTATTGGTTGTTTTGCTGTCTACAGTTATCTTTTAATCTGTCATCAGAAATAAAAAAAAAATAAAAAAAATTAAAAAAATCTCGCACAAAATTTTTCATTAAAAATAATATTTATTAATTCAATTAATTCACATAGTATTTATTAATTACAAAAAATGTACACAATTGCATGGATGCGCAATTATTTAAGTGTTAAAAAAAACATATAAATAATAATGAAAAGAAGAGTTTGTTTGCGTGTCTCTTTTATATCTTCAGAGCCATTTGCACTAGCTTGCTTGAAGGGGGTGGTTTAGCCCTCCATCCTAAAAATCGTAGAAACATTTTGATAAAATCGTTCCGGAGAGATGTTTGAAAAAAAGAAATTTTCTCATAGGTTAAGAACTACGGATATGAATTAATTTAAATACTATTCAGTTTTATCAAATGCTTTAATAGTAACATCAGTGATCTATGCTAACTTATAGTTCTGATTAACTGAAAAAGTTTATTATACCTTCTTTTATATTAAATTAATTTTTATTCGTTACGTCAGATAGACTCACTGATCAACGTAAAGGTGGCAGCATAGGTGAACTACGTAACCATCTGACCTGGAGTAAACCTATCTGAACCACGTTTTTATTTGTTTATATCTGTTTTTGACTTAACTTGAAATAACTTGAAATAAATCTAAATTAAAATAAAAAAAAGTATGAACTGATAATCAAAATTATGGAAAAATAGTACCAATTTGTTTAGGAGAAAAGGAAAAAAAATCGACAGTCTATTACGGACGGCAATAATGCTCGATTAATTTTGGTAATAGGTACTAATAGAAATAAAAATTAAGCCCCGTAATAAAAATCGGAATAATGCTAATTTATTTTCGAGGAACAGAGAAAATCTCCATACCATTTTTGAAGCTTATGATGCTTAATTAATTCAGGTAATATATTCTGATTGAAACAAAATATAAGATAGGTACTAAGAAGCAAAATGTATGGGAAAATGGTACTAATTTGCTTCGGTTAGGAGAAAAGTAAGAAATCATCGTACCATTTTTGAAGACAATGATGCTAGCTTAACTTTTGCAATATGTTCTAAATGAAATAAAAAAAAATATTTTCTGTGTACTTAAAAGCAAAATTGGTGGAGGAATGGAACTAATTCATTAATAAAAAACATGAAAAATCACCACACTATTATTAAAGCTGAAGATGCCTCATTAATTTTGGAAATCGGCATAACTGATGCTATGTTAAGTAGTGTATTATTTATAGATATTAAATATACTTACATAAGTACAATTAGTATTACTTGATACCTTTTAAAACTGCACCAATGCTGTGAAGTTTTGACATAATGTTGAAAGATGCTTTTTACAGACATTCGAAAAGAACTAACACCAAAGAAAAACACTTGCTTAAAGGTGAATTTTAACTATCGTGAATTGGGTTCAAACAAATGTATCATGCTGGATGATAATGAGCACAGCTAATCATCATTTTGATGGTATAATCCACTGACAACAAAAAGTCTCCACGGAAGGAGTTTCCCTCAATACTTGATCCCGGATTTCACTTGTGGTCAGGATTGGGCTTAAGACTACAAGGCTACTTAGTTACACTTTGGTATTTGTTCACTCAAAATTGGATGAGCTGTTCAACGACGGTTATAAAATTGAACAACGTAAAGCCACTAGGTAGGGCAACAAATGATAATTAATTTTTAAAAAAAAATGGAATTATTTTAGCTCTGATAATCGCATTTGTGAATGCGTCTCAATTTTATGCATGGTATCGTAGTATCAGACTGATTTATTAAGTATTTTTTCCACCCTTTACAAAGAACGGTTATTCAGTTTGTATTCTAATGAAAAGAAAAAGAATCTCTCTGCATGAAGTTTGTTACTACTTTGTCACATTTACACAAATTTCAAATCCATGATTTAGAGAGCATTGCAAAGAGTTTGTACATCTTTTAAAAGTTAGCAATTAATTAGTTTCATTTTTATCACGCACTTCATGATCTGATTTTGCAAAGATAAAGAAAGTTAAAAACTAAAAACTTTTTTTTGTATCCAAGCTACTACAATATATCTGCTTGTATTTGGTTTTTACCATTTTAGGAGGCTTTACCATTTTTCTACAAAAATATTTTTATTCATTTTTTAAGACAAGTAATTTATTACAATACGCAATTATTTGATAGTTTATAATGTGTCTTGTTTTTGTATATTTTAATTTTTTTACTTAGATTGCGAATTACAGTTTATTATATTATTATTTTTCTGAAACGTGAGAACAATGTCAAGTTCAGAGTCAGTGACAGTGTTAAAAATCTTTTTATGAGGAGGTTTTGACCTACCAGAAATAAAATACTTTCTAGAAATCTGTTTCACAATTATTAAATTAAATCTCTAGATATATGTTGTAGGTACTAATTCTGTCTAAATTAATTTAAAATAATCATTTTCAGGTAAAATATAAAAAATCTGGGCTAAAGTTGTTATTCAGGTTTAGTTCGCAATTAGATTCGCAAACTAGAATATCTAATGAATTTATGTTATTTTCTTTCTTGTTTGCATTTTGGGCATTTTAAATGTTCCGTGATTTTTTTTAAAATCTTGTTTCTCATCTAAATTAACTTTCTTAAAGGTATATGTATAAATATCCTTGATTTGGCAAGGAAACTCAAACCCTCCTCAACATCAATTTGTAAAATATAAATAAATAAACACATTAATGTAGGAGGGAAAAGTTAAATATGAATATACTGGCTCTTAGTAAACTATATCGCAAATAAACGCAACACAGAAAAGCAAAACATGAGCAACCTGAAAAAGGAATGTTTATTGAACAAAATTACAAGAAATATTGAATTCTTGTATTCGGTAAATTGACAAATTGAACACATTTAACAAGATTATCAAAAACATAAATCAATATTTGTGGGAAAATATTTTCGATCTCTTCTTTAATTTTCGCCTTTAATTCAGCTTTAGAGATCAAGCATTCTGCGTACCCAACAAGTATATCTTTGGAAAATAGTTCAGAGGTGGATAGTCCGAACTTTGGGAGGTCACATTTCGGGGAGGTCACATTTGGGGAGGTCACTTAGGGGAGGTCACATGGTTGACTCAGCCAAGGGGTTTATCCTACTCGGCATTTATCGGCATCCTCTCTAGCTTACCATTTTTGGGTATTTGTTCGCATGACTCAAAGTTTACTCTGTCAAAATTTCAGTTTTGCTTTTTTCAAATATAAAAAAATATTTTGAACTAATTTTCATTACGAAATAATACTTATAAATTACAAAAAAGAGGAAAAAAACAAATTAAAATGCATCGTTTTGTAAAATTTACCATATTCAATTAAATATGTTTTTTTTCAGAAAAAAATAAAAGGCCAAAAAGGCACAAAGAGAAAATTTTTTTCTCTTTTTATGCTAATTTACAACATAAAAATAAGTTATTATTTCATTTTATTTTATCAAATAATACGCCAATAAAATAATAATAATAACTTTTATTACATTTTAGCAAATGATTATACCGAATATAAATAAGATTCTTGAAAATATAGTATTTTAAATATATGGGGATTACTTTCGAAGTGCGTATGGAAGGCTTTAAAAATATTCCCTTCGAATTCAATAGAATAATATTCTTCTTCGCTTTAAAAGGAAATAAAAAAATAAAACTAATGTGTATTAAAATTCGCTTAATGTATCTCGGCTGTGCACTTTTTTCAAAAGACGTCTCTCAACTTTAATGGAACATAAATATTTAAATAAGTTCAAATAATTCAAAACTTTTTATTGATTAAAGAATTAAATATTCCTTTCAGGGACAACAATTCAATGAAAAATAAATAATCTGCATTCTTGGTATAAAAGAGCATGGTTATCTTTTAATTAGGAAATTTTCTAGACAGCAATAGAATTCCTGACTATTCTTCATTATGTCAAAATCAATACCTAGCTTTTATTATGTTTATTCTAGTCGCCGGAAGGATTAAGATTTAGAAAGGGAATGTCGGATTCTTTCTAAGTTATTAATGGAACACGCAGGATATCATGAAATTCTAATTTGAATTTGCAGTTCTTCAGCCGGGAGGAAGGATTATAGTTTTCATTGCTTTAGAAAATATTTTAGTTCAGGAGTTTTAATTAGAGAAATTTTCATAAGTTGTGAACTACCTAAAAGATAGGTAATTGAAGCGCACATTATTAAATTTACTTCTTTTTACAAAATTTTGAATGATTTAATTTAGTTGTAATATGATAACGTTTTGTTTATATGAGTTATTTTTTACGTAAGTTTGTATTGTAAATTAGTATTCTACTACTAATTTCTACTATAATTTTCTTTTCTTTTTATCTTTTAAGCAGAAACTATCTTAAAAATCATGTATCAACGTTAAACCCTAATATTGATACTTTACATTATAAAAGAGCATAAAGATGCTACATTGAAGCTTTTTTTCATTCAAACTGAACTATGGCATATCGTTTCTTTGAAAATGAAATACGGTATCGTAACTCTCAACTTAGACTATGGTATAATTTCTATCAAGATGAGTTTTGTTTATACGAGTATCAGCGTTTTTTTCTACGGTTTATATAGTAAATTAGTTTTCAATTGCAACTATATAATTTTCCTTAAAGCAGACACACCTTAAGAAATTCCAGTTCCAAGTTGATCCCTGATATTGATACTTTATATCACAATACGAGGCAATTTTAACAAACATTTGAAAATGCGTTTGATTAAAGCATATTTTCTTTCGAATTGAATTATTCAAGAGTTCTATTCAAGTTTAACCATGATTAAGTTCCGTTTAAGCTAAACTATGGTTTTAAATTACTTTAAAAAATATGTTAGTTCAGTTAAATTAGAGAAATTTTCAAAAGTTGTGAACTAGGTACCTAAAATATAAGAAATTAAATTGCACATTATTAAATTTACTTTATTTTGCATAATATCGAATGATTTAATTTAGTCGTAATATGTTAGCGTTTTGTTGATATCAGCTTTTAATCTGTAGGTTTGTATTGCAAATTAGTGTTCAATTCCAACAATATTTTTGCATCTGTTTTTCCCTTTTTTCAGAAACACCATAAGAAATCCTGGTGCAACAATCGACTTTAATTTTACACAATAAGGTGCAAACTTACCAATATTTTAATAAGGTGTTACATTGAAGCACATTTCATTTCATGCTGAAATATGGTACCGTTACTTTCAAGCTAGAGTATGGCTATCGTTCCTTTTAAGTTGAAGTTGAACTATGGTAACGTTCCATTTAAGTTGAACTATGGGTATTTTCTGTTCAAGTCAAATTATGATCTTAAATTGCTCTAGGATATATGTTAGTTCAGGAGTTGCAAATGGAGACGTTTTCTAAAGTTGTGAACTACCTAAAATATAAGTAATTGTAGGGTTATTTTTTTTATTTTTACAAAATTTTCAATTATTGAACTTATCCATAAGATGATAATAATTTATTCGTAGCCAAAAGGAAACTGTTCCTTTTGGCTACGAATAAATTGTTATTGCTATTTGCTGCTTTAAATTGGCCTTTGTATTTACTTTAATTTAAATAATAATGTTTGAATTCAAAAGAAAGGAGAGCCAAAATGGAAGAAGAAAACTAAAAGAATATTATTCACACGGAGAAAAAAACTTCTATTAATATCATCGTATATAATGCTAATGACATTTCTAGTAAAAAAAAAAAGAAATAAATAAAAAATAATAAAAAAGATCATTATGGTTAATAAAACAAAAATATACGTTATTTAAACCGTTCATTTGGTAACTTTTCTGTTCATAAGGTAACGGTTTACCATAAATTTTGGTTTTCAAAATTATAGTTCTTATTACCAGACATTTAGTAAAAAATGCAAAATTGTAAAGTAAATGTTACCAAATAAATGGTTTGTGTACCATGATCTAAAGCATCATGATAAAATTACCAAATATTGCCACATTTACCAAATTGTATAACATATTATAAGATCACATTTTACAGTTAATTTCCCCATAATCAATACCAAAGCGCCCCGATAAAAATTACTAAGACTTTGGCGTACCCAAAGAGCAAGAGACAAGGTCAATTTTACCATATTTTATTAGCTTTGACCATATTTTTTTCTCGTTATATGGCGTTGCAAAAAGATTAAATTGCTTGGCAGGAAATAAAATTAGTGAAATAATACCAAGAGAAGAATGACATTTTTTTCTCTATATTCTGGAAGTTTGACGATACCTTTTTTCTAAGTCTGCATCTCACAGCCGTTTAGAGTTCGAACGATTTTAAAATCGAATAATTGATTTAGTTAATGGAATGAGTATAGAAGTTAGTATTGTGGAAATCTGTCTCAGCGTTAATATATAAGAAATTGCGCAAAAAAGACAGGATACGGTATGAGTGATACCATTAGAAAATAATAGTTGTAACACTACTTTAATTTACGGTAATAGAGAAAGGCAGGATGGATGTATTGCATACTGCTATTACCTGCTCACGTGAAAGCTTTTAAATAAATGCATCCAAAGCAGAACAACGTGCATTAAATAATTTTAAAATTAATATAAGATAGCACTGTTCCTTTATTATGCTTGGATATCACCAAACGTAATATGATTACCTCTAATTTTATCAATATAAGCAATTAATAAATATAATATTCAGTGTTTCGCTAGCTTTATTTTGGTATATCCAATATTGATGACCGCTTTTCTTGAAATTATAACCCCGTAAATTGGCAGCCGTTCCGATTCAAACACTGTTCGCCATAAAGAACCAATTTAACAAGAAACGTTACGCTCAATTTCTGACATTAAAAACCACAATACTGCGCATTGTTTTATTTTTTGGAAGGACTCTTATTCAGTATGATTTCATATTCCATTAAAATGCTATACCGTGAACTGATTAATTAGTGATAAATCAGAAAATAACTAAATAATCAGTTAATTATTCAATTGACGATGCCCTCATCCAGCTTTATAACCTGAATGAATGCATCAATAGCCTCACTGCTGTATTTTTGATAATGTTGCTCATATCCAACTTTAAATAGAGTAACCCTTACATATTTGAGAGCAATAAATATTTTGCAAAGAATAAAAGCAAACGCATCATGCAATGGATCAAAAATAATAAAATAATTTCAGCTGTTAAAATGCTCTTAAAGAGCGTTTCTTCAGCTGGAACAGAAATAGTTGAAACACACATTTCTGTAACTGCAAACACACCATAAAAATGTGTATTAAAAATGGAGATTCTATTTTAACTGATTATATATATAAGTTCTGCAGCACTTTTTTAAATAAAAAGTTTTCATGCATAAAGTGAAAATGTTTGGTTATTTTTCATTTTTATCAACTGATGTTTTGTAATATAAATCATCTAACATCGATAAAAAATGTAAATTATATTTTCTTAAATGTTTTTTTAAATGTTTAACTATGTTTTATTCCCTGCTTCAAAATATGCTATACTTTTATAACTGTTCTGAAACTATAGTAATAAAATGCAATTTACGACTCATGTTCCAATGTTTTTCCAGTGTTAGTTTTCAAGAAAATGTTTGGTTTAATGTTAATCAATAACGAAAAATAAATTTATCAAAATTAAATTTTGTCAAAAATAAGTTTTTATTTATACAAGAAATAAAATGTCTCATTTTACTTTAGGGTCCATAATAAGAGAGAAAAAAAAATAAGAGACTTCAATCTTCTACTTTTATTACTGTATTTGTAAATAAACAATACGCAAGGTATAAAGGATGTAAGGCTTATAAAAATGAATGTACAGCGTTGAAAAATAAAATCTTTATAAAAACAAAGTTTTTTATCCTTTACAAATATTAGTTCTTTATTTACAAAAATTCTACTCAAGGTACTGAAACCTCTTGGCGATTTTATATTTAAAAATCAATACTTCAACAATGCCGCTCACTCTTGTCTGAGTATCAGAATGACAAAAGACGGAATAAGGAGTGTTGCATCCCCGCAAAGCTGCGCCTCTGAATCGAAACGCTAATTAGGACCACGCCAAATGGAAGGACCTGTGTTGGATGCTTCAAAACAAGAATCCTTTACTAGTTGAAAGAGTCAAGAGTCTTATGGTTCGGCAGCTCAAGTGATTAATGAGAAATCGATTCCCGTGCGGATAAGGCGATGAAAAGTGAACAGAAGGAGCAGAAAATGAACGGAATCGCACACACATCTGATTTTTTTTTTTCATTATTATTTTCTTACTTTTCCATCTATACTTCTTTTCAAGCACTCTTTCCTTCTCAAGACGGCGTAGTTAGATAATGAGACACAAGTTGTCCAGAGAGTGAAACTAATGTCCTAACGAGGTAGAGATTTATTTACTTTTTGGAGTGGAAGATGTCATTAATGGACTTAAGTCCATCCATAAGAAAGAAGTTTGTGGATGGTGGATCTATGGATGGTAAAGTTCATTAATCGACGGTGCACGATACTGAAAACGTTAATTTGAGTAAAAAAAGTGTTGAACAGATTAATCATTTTTACCGGAAGTCAATACCAGATTTTTCATTTTTGGATAAAGTTTGTTAAAAATTGGTATGAATTAATCTTGCTAACTAATGAGAGGTTGAACATCTAATCCAATTGTTGTACAATGTATTTTTTTTAATATTTTCCTGCAGTTTTAAAAGAAACCTCTGTCATAAAAAACAGATAAAGCGTGCATTTGACTTCTTGTATTTGGGAGAATTTAAATTGCTTGCTTTGCTCTCAGTTAAATTTTTGTAAGCTAGTTAGCAGAATCAGTGTTTATGATACTTTTTTAAATGCTATCACACATTGTTTACAGTAACCTTTATTTGCCTTTTTATGCTATGATACACTACTAGAAAAGAAACAAAAAGTGTATTTCAAGAAACACTCAAATCTTATTTTTATTGTAGATTAATTATTTTTTTCAAGAACTCGTAAAGTTGGCGAAGCTAAAAAAAATTAAACCCAAGTTGTCTGGAGGGGGAAACTAAAGTCCTTACGAGGTAGAGATTTATTTAATTTTTGGAGTGGAAGATATCCTTAAGGAACTTAAGTCCAACCATAAAAAATAACCTTAATGATTGTGTATTTATTTATGTTAACGTAAATTAATTGACAGTGCACCATATTTCAAATGTAAATTCGAGGAGAAAAATATCAAACAAACACTCAAATCTTATTTTTATTGTAGATTAATTATTTTTTTCAAGAACTCGTAAAGTTGGCGAAGCTAAAAAAAATGAAACCCAAGTTGTCTGGAGGGGGAAACTAAAGTCCTTACGAGGTAGAGATTTATTTAATTTTTGGAGTGGAAGATATCCTTAAGGAACATAAGTCCAACCATAAAAAATAACCTTAATGATTGTGTATTTATTTATGTTAACGTAAATTAATTAACAGTGCACCATATTTCAAATGTAAATTCGAGGAGAAAAATATCAAACAAGCTATTCATTTTAACTGGAAATCAATAACAATCGTTTCATATTTGGATCATATTGTTGTGAAATAATGTTACTCAACTAATGAGACGTAAGGCGTCTAATCCAAGTGTTGTACAATGTATTTTGTTTTGTTTCCAGTGATTTTAATAAAATAAATATTTGTTCTAAAAATCAAATTTCTAGAATTTCTTTATCAGGAAATGTGGGTGGTCTATGTGATCAATGTGATTAGCTGCGATTACACCTAACATCAGCTATTAAAGCTGAATGAATAAAATCAGTTGAATTTTCAGCTAAGTATATTTAAAAACAATCTCTCAAAGAAGAAGCAAAGCAAACGATAAAGAAAATTCTGCATAAAAATAAATTCATTATTTATTTTAATTCTATTTTTTTTCAAGCTCCATACAATTAAACGGAAATCAAAACTTAAAAATATATACAGGTGGCTGTTTTGTGTTGTAACAGGTAAATGATGTCGCTACATCTATTATGCGCGAGTATTGTGCGTGTGTGTTTAGGGTGATAAGATGTTACCAACAAGATTTATCATGAAGATGTGATTCAACTCTTGTTATGATTTCATTAATTTTAATGCATTTAAACCAATTTAATCTTCTTCAGGCGCCATACACTGAGAAAAAAGCATGGTCAAACATACCGAAATATGGTAAATTTTACTATGTTTCTAGCTCTCTGGGCACACTAAAAGAGCTCGGTAATTTTAATGAGATTTGATAATGATTTTTGTAAATATAGTAATAAAATATGGTTTAATAGCATATAATAAATATAGTAAAGTATGGTAAATTGCCATGATGCTTTAGGTAGGTATTTTATTTACGTCGCACCAGAGCTGCACAATGGGTTATTGTCAGCGATCTGGGAAACATCCCTAAGGATGATCCGAAGACATGACATCGCAATTTTCATCCCTGCTTTGGTAGCCGAAAGACCTGAGAGCGAAGTCGGGAGCTGTACGGTAGAACAGTTTAATGAAGACCAATACACCACACCCTCGGTCTCTACGCAGTCTGACCAAAGGGGTCACCCACCCGCTTACTGACCGAAGGCAGTGATGCTTGACTTTGATGTTCAACTGGAAACCGTGTCTTATGATCAGTCCATTACGGGACCACGGTGCCTTAGAGTTCAGCATAAAATACATTTAGCTGGTTAAATTTACCTTTTAGTTTTTTAATTTTTTACTAAATATGAAGTAATAAGATCTATAATTAAGAAAGTCAAGATTTCCGGAATACCGTTACCGTAAGAACGAAAAAATTACAAAATGAAAGTTTTAAGTACCGGATATTTTGGGTTCTTTTCAGTTTAACTTATTTTTATTATTTTTCATTACCTTAAATATCATTACGACGCAGAATTTTTTTCTCTGTGTTGGTATATAGTAATACTTATGTTTTACAATGAGTGAAACTGAAGTCAAGACGAGGTAACATTGCCTGTAGAACATTTAATTAATATAAGCAATCTTCTTCGTTTTCTTTGTGAAACTCATTTACTTATCAAATATTTCTGGCGTAAATTAATGTTCTTAACATTCTCTACAAGTCGAAAACACGGTCGTTCGTAAAAGAAGTTTCTGAGCTTATCATGGGTAAATGCGTAATAACACTCAAATATATGCAACTGGCAAAACAGAACACTTTACACATAGTTTCAAGTTGACGTAGCATTTCTTTCTTCAGAATCCCGATTTCATTGTCAAAGAAAATAGTTTATATGTGTATAGGAGGTATATCATACTTTAAAGCATTTCTTTCTTTTCAAGTTAGGTAATAGAAAATACCTTTAGTTCGAGTTTATAAAAGAAATGATAAAAAAATAAGAAAATTTAATTACACGTCAATAAAAGTAATTTTTGCCCTGGAAGTTTTTTTTAAATGACTGGTTTTAAAAATGTCGCAAGTAAGGCTTAAAGCATTTTTACTTGTAATGATTTCAAAAATATATATTTATCAAAATTTAGTTTTTTCTATAATTTCTTAAGAAAGTAAAATAACTTTAAAAGATTTTCAAAATTGATGCATATTATGGTATGTTCATTGCTATAACATTTATACACCCACTATTTTATACTTATTTCTTTCATAGAAAAAAATATCTACCCAAACCAGTTACAGTTTATTTGCACTGAAGTATTCAATTATAGTAAGTAATCGGAACGCATGCTTTAAAATAAAGCTTTTTCCAAAGTTAATTCTTAAAAGTAACTCTTACACTAATTCAGCTAAGTTGCTTTTAATCATCTTATTATTCCAAATAACTTCTTGAATAGTTTTAAAATCAGAGTTATTTTAAATCGCTTTCTTTGTACCCTTACTATTTGTTTCATTTATATGTGAGCATAATTTAGATAATAAGCACAATATCAATAAATTATCAATGAAGACAATATCGATAATTGGAATTGTATCAATGCACAAATCATATTCAAACTTAAAACAAATATTGAACTGAACAATGTTTTAGAACAGGGAAAACCATAACATTATACAGTTAAGTGTAAGATCAGATTATTCAGCGTTTAGATAATTTAGAGAGAATGAGATTATTCAGTTTAATATCTTAATGAGTCAGAATGATTTGCATGAATATGACTCAACTAATGACCCAAAAACATGTTTATTATACCTTTAAAAATATTGCTTCAAGATGAACCTTAATATCGGTAATTTAAGCAACATCTTCGCTTAAAATTTCTTGAAACTTCATAAAGTTGAAGCATGCTTCTGTTTAAGTAGAACTATATTATTTAGTTAATTCTAAGAAAGATTAAATTAAATGCTAATATTGTTTAATTTAACATCTTTACAGAGACTACAACGAACTTGCAATATAACAAAATTTAAGAATCTATGCAACATAATGTATGTAACAGCATGAAGGAATACTAAAAGTTTCAAATTCACCTCATTCAGAAAATGACGGAATTTCACATTTTATTCAGATCAGCTCCATTTTAAATAATTTTATTTAAAACACTTTTAGACGTATAAAGTTTTTCAGGGCAGATATGGATAATGAAAAATGTTCATTTAAAGATTAAACATTTTTATATAGTTATGTATCGTAATAGGGATATATTTTCAGAGAACATTTTAATGAAATATGCAAACCACGCATTTGATTAGCAGTAAATATTAGGTTTTCATTTACTAGCTTTTATGTTTTCAAAAGTAGAATCTTGCAATCAAAATTTGCACCAATTTTGTCTATCTAAAAAGCTTACACCTCAACAGCAGCTCAGTGCGTGATAAAAAAAACACAAGTTCCAATTGCCTTCTTACCCAATATAAGCAAAATGAATGTAATTCTAACAAACAGAAGAATTTATAGCCGGAGAAAGTGTTGACCACTTTTTGACTAACTAGAGTTCTCAAAACTTAACAAGAACTTTTTTCTGAGTGTCAAGTCAAGCTACAGCTGTTTTATGACCACTACCAGGAAATTTTTGTAATTTTATTGTCTCATAAAAATTTGTTACAAATTGAAATTTTGAATTAATTTAAAACTTCTCAATTAATATTTATGAATAATAGAATTCACAACCATTTCGGGCATAAATATATGAACATACACGAAACTGAAAACAATAATAAATATTTAAAAACCATGTTTTCTATGTAGACTAAAAATGAAAAAAGAATTTTTTTTCCCGTCTAAAATAAAAACGTGGGGCTCATTAAAATGAACTTGCATTACTTGTATTCTACATTTGATGCTTATTATGTTTATCATTTTAAATTCAATAAAAAAATGCTCTTCGTTACCATACTTGAAAAACGTGGCATTTATTTCTTTTTAAAACTAGTTTTAACAGTTTTATTTGAAACAAACACAGATTTAAGATTTCAAAATATCTTCAATAAAAATTGCTTTTCCTTACTTTAGTAAATTTAAAAGGAACTTTCTAAAATTAACAATAAAATAGTAAACAGCAATAAAGTAAAAATAAGTATAAAAGTGATAGTTAATACTTTTTCTTACTTAATACTTACTTTGAAGGAAAAGTTGCATGGGGAATTTAGATACCATAAAACAACCGGCTATTTTTATTTATTTATTTATTATTTTTTTGGTGTAGCGTTTTCTCACAACTACTACCTTTACCAAATTTATTATGTACTCCTATACAGATTTTTCCATCTAAACTGATATCTACGGCATATTTATTACATGATAAAAAGAAAGCCCAGGCTAAACACTCAATAAGTATTTTCTTTTATATCCGTCAGCAGATTTTGAAATTTATGAACTTTCTAAACTATTAAGACTTCAACTTGAACGATTGACTGAACAATAAAGAGCAAAAAATAGCATATTTTTCTCAGTTGACTGTGTTTCGGTGACTTCAATTCTTGCAACCTTCAGTATATCAAAGTTTTATCAGTTTATAGCTTATCGAATTATTTAAAAAAGAAACCGTTGACTTTAAAATGCAAATACTTAAAATTTAATGTAGTGAAATAGAAATTTTATCACCATATTCGTAAAAACGTAATGCTGAAATTCGCATTGTTTATTACTATGTGTATTATACCGAGAATTTACTATAAGATTTTTCTTTTTCTCACTGCAGGTAATCGACTCTTTTTACGCGCCAGAATTACTTTTTTCTTAGAATAAAAAATACTTAAAAAGATCTTTCTGGAATAATGTATGAAAACGTTATTCTTTGTAGAAGTATCTTACCCATGCTATAGACCTTGTTTTTATGTTCTTCAAAGGGAACTTCTGGAGTTTTTTCCCTGCGCATTTGCAATTCTAATGCTGCTTTTTTTCCTTCGAAATAAAGAAAACAGCCTGGTAACTTCTTATCTCAGAAAAATGTAAATATTTCCAAGGTTCGCCTCAGGTAATTTGGTTGAGAATTTAAATAAGAATCATTTGATTTGGGTGTTTGCATTTTCTCCTGTTGCATAATATAAGTAGTTGAAAAGATTTGATTTTTGCCGTGAAAAGATGCAAAGATTAAGGTCTTTCATGAAGAATGTAAGGATTTGAGCCAAACATATATTCTAACATGTTGAATAAGTTTATTATTTTCAAGTCATTGAGATATGTGTGTTTTAGAACATTATTTAATGTAAAGGAATTTCACTTATTTTCTTTTCAAATGATAATTTTGAATCTTTAAATGCACCATGAGCTTTTCATGTTTACAGTAAATATTTTAAACTATTTTATTCCTCTGTCAAAACAAAAATACTATAGTTTATGCATGCCATACGCTTGTATTTCTGAAATTTAAGATTTATATGCGTCTACAGATGTTAACAAGTTTATCAATTTGCATGGTATAACTATAGTATAATGAAGATAACGTAAGATTAACCGAAAGTATATTTCATTCCCTTTATACAAATCATCTTGTATGTTTTGCTAAATTTATTCATTAACAACATTAAGTTATTGTTTGCATTTTCTAGGTTTCGCTTTAGCAAATAGCGTTATTGAAAATTTATTTTATTCTCAGATATAGTCAGTCGGATTTACGCAGGCAAGGCTGGAATATGTTAAATACTGTGGCTTTAGTCCCAAGCTGTAAAAAGGTTCCGTATCAAATTACGGTAAAACTGTAGTGATTAAAGAATCTCATATACCGTAAATTTATGGTAGTATTTACCATAAAATCACTGCAATTAAATGAACATTATTGTAAAAAGTACTAAATAAGATTTTATTGCAAAAACAGATTTTACAAATGATGTACTCAAAGTGCCAACTAATTTTTACCTAGAATTGATCTAGAATTTCTTATAAAGTGAGCTATCCTTACAAGATAAAATATAAATAAAAAGAGTATCCGACTTATTGGAAAGTGTCGATGCTACTTTACAATACGCATACGCCTGCTAATCTCACTTTAATAAACCTATGAAATAGCGTTGACAGTTTTCAAAGAGCTGAATTTTTCGATAAAGAGCCTACATTTTTTCTTGAAATATGATTTGCTAGGAGTGATTTAGAAGAAAAAAATGGGTAACTAAAAACCGGGATTTTGAAAGGGTTAGTATTTGCTTTCGCACTTTTGCACTCTGTTGTTCTTTTAAATTTTTAAGGATTTTATTAAAAAAAATCACAAATTGATGGGGTTTCTTTCTTCTTCTTTTTTAGGGAATTTTCGTGAAATTTTTAGAATTACAAGCTTATTCTTACAACTTTCGCTCATTTTAACTGAATGGTGCTAGTTTTTTTCAAAGTACAGTTTTCTTCAAATATACATTAATAACATCTGCCGGTGTTGGAATTAGCCTATCCAGGAATTTCAGGAAAGAAATCATATCTCATATTGAAATTCCTTAACTATTACAAGAATTTTAGTTTAATTTTAAAGGCCTTTTTTGGTGTTTTTAAGGGCTACTTTTATGGGTATTTTCATGGATATTGCAGATCGCCAAATCCGGGTTCATATAATAGCGATTTAAAAAATCGTATACTGTGGTTTAACGCATGCGACAGTTTCCACATTTATTTTATACCTTTCTGAATTATTTAGGCTACTGTTATATTTTATCATAAATATATAAAAAAGACGAACTAAGTCAACATTATTGCTTTTAAAAGATATCCACTCTGTATTTATTTTAATCCACTTCGAGTAATATAAATAAAAATTAGAAAGAAACTGAAACAATATCTTTATTTTATTACACAATTTTTTTTGAAAAAATAATAACTTAAGTCTATTAATCACTGTTACTCTCATTGGAATATGATATAGTTTTTCGTCATTTCCAGGCCAAACTACACTAGATAATAAGAGCAGAGACAAATTTAATTTAGCTTCAACGGAGCGAAAACAATGTCTAGTGCTATGGTAAGCACACTTTCAGGTTTATTCCTTAATTAGCTTTCAGAAGACTGACTGCATCCCTCAAAGTATTCGAAACCTCTTCTCTTCCTTTTTACTCTTTAACAGGTTCCTTCGCTTGAAGGGCTGGAAACTGATGACAAGAATCGAACAGTTTGAGCGTTTATGTTTGTCGTTTAACTGACATTTCTGGGCCGCCTTCTAAAGATTAATTGGATTAGAAGGGTCTTTCTCATCACTGTTGGAATTTCTTGTTTGTATCCAAGGGAGAAATTAGGATTTTCAGTTACTTAAAGTTTGTTGAGGATCGAATTTATTGTTGTCAATTATGCTAATGCAATGTATTGTGTTGCGCACTCTTTGGACAATTCAATGAAATGGATTGATTAAATTAAATGTTAAAAACTAAAGGAATCTGTATCATAAAAGCTCTTATTTTTAATATACAAAACAAATGAACTGTATGAGCTTAAGATATTTATATTTTTGGGTCGGGATAGTCTGTTTGGCAGGGTGCTGGACTCCAATCCAGCAGGTTGAAGACTCCTCATGCAGAAAATGGTGACTGGTGCAAGTTAAATCTGTCGGATCAAAAAGTCTTCCATGTTGGCCTAACAAATTATACCTCAAGCGGTACTGAATTGGAGGTGACATTCTCTGGTTCAGGTCAAAATTAAGATTTGTGGATGAATGAATGGTCCATCCTATAGGTGGGTGTTGACGTATGGATGTGGCAGAAGACGAAATGTTGACCATGGAGGTTGCCACGGGAAACCAAGAACAATTGCCCCCCTTGCTTTAATGACCTATGACAACAACAGTAGCAACTTATTTTTTTGAGAAACGTAGTAATTAAATTATTCAGACGGAAATATTAATTAAATGTTTAACCTCAATGTCTAAGTTAAGGTTCCAATTAATTTACTCTTATCATTTATGCTAATGTATTCCTTTGAGTTCTGAAATCGTAAGACAATTAAATAATATAAATTAATTGCGAAATTTCATGGAAAAAATTATTTTTGTGTGCATTTTAAGATTATTAATGTTTTCTAATTTTTGACATGATCTAAGTAGAAAGATTACTAGCTCCATTATTAAAATGAACTAAATTTGTTTCGTGAATAGAATGGAATTTTTTTATTCCGTAAGCAAAACGGGCGTTTAGATAGATTTTATATAGTGTTGTGAATGTTAAAAATCGTTCGTCTAATCTAAAGAAGGAACTAATAACGACAATTCAGATAGTGATAAAAAACAAAATGCGTTCTGTGTTTCAACGAACAAAAAAATTAATATACCAAATTTTTCAACCATTTTTATCTAACCGAATATTTTTCAAATAAAAATAGAGAAGTTTTATAGTATAATTTTTAAAACTTAATTGGTTTCTAACTATAGTGAAACCTGTTTCTATTTACACCATTTAATATAAGAATAGCTTTTGGTTCCCAGGTGATTTTTTAACTATATAATATATTTTTAATCTGCTTATATAAATATAAAATATTTATTTTAGATATATCTGGCTGCAACAATTACTTTAACACACATAAATACTTTAAACTGTGTCATTTTCATGATAAAGAAACATAAATTTTATAGGTAAATTACGTACCATGATTCCGAAAGGGAAATAAAAATACACCACTAAAAAATAATCGAAGAGAGCATGCATTTCTTACCAGATGGTCAATTTCATAAATGCTTATTGTAAAGATAAAGATAAGGAGGCCTTGTTTGCTTATCTGCGCCAATCTTGGCACGTTAAAGCAGCCCACTTGTTTCATGAATAATACTTTTTTTGTTAAAGATTTGAATGTGTAAAATGATGTAAATCTGCATACAGGGGCGCTTAAGAAAATAATTCCAGTGTTTAATAAAAGATTAAAGTAAGGTAAGGCTACTATAAAGTATCAGATTTTTCAGACAACAATTGATAGCTAATCATTTAATTGAAATTCATATCAAAATCGATTAAACATTATTTTTTCTGTTAACGCTAAAGAATTTTCAAATTAATATAATGGTGTGCTAGTGATCAGTGGCGTAAGCCATGAAAATATTTTTGGATAATTAATTTCCCATCAGCTGATTGATAAAGAAAAGGAAATTAATTTATTAAATAGCAGTCTGTTGCCCACTAGGTAATTAAATTGCGTATTCTCAACTGTTTCGCCACTAGGCAACTAAATTAAAACATTGTGGACTATTTGTAAATGATTTCTGCAGTCATATCATATCCTGTTGAATGCAAAATACACACAGAAGAGTCGAGAATAATTAATTGATACCCATTAGCCCCTGAATTTTTTATATGGCATAGCGCAAAAAAAAAAAATTCTATTAAAGAGTGGTTATTTTTTTTAACTATATGAATATTTGCTTCCGTTAGCTACTACTCGATTTTTGAAAAACATTTGATTGATGTAAAAACAGTCCTATTTCAAATGAGAAAAATTCTCGTTGAATTATAGTAATTCGCATGGAGTATATGTCACGCTAGGTCAGCATGGTTTTTAAGACATATAGACAGTCGCGTCCAATCAACAGTCTAAAAACGGCCACCTGTTCACTGTATCAGAAACATCCTGAAAAAAGAGAAATGAAGCAAATAGTAATTAAAAAAAATTAAGGTGAAAATGTGCAGTAATGATGAAAGACAGAATTCTCAATTTTGTGTTTTCTACTATTGTATATTAATTAATATAAATTGTTGCAAAAATGATGTTCCTCGTGAAATTAAAAAAATTCTTTCAATTCTCTTTAAGTAGAACTAATTTTTAATAACTATAATAACCTTAATTTGTATTAATGAATGTTGTAAATAACGGCCATTTTTGATGCATTTTTTGTTTTGATGTACGATTTTGCTGAATTAATTACCCCAAATAAAAATACAGCTCATTTTACAGCTTTCTAATGATCGAAAATTAGTGTTAGAATGCATAGCAAAGAATATTTAATTGCGTGATTAATTGTTATTTAATAGCTTTCACTAATTGCAAAAAACTTAATCTGTTTGAGATTCACAAATGCATTTATTGTTTATTTATATACAATTCTGTTTTCTAAATAAACACTTGCCATTAGCGTTCGTGAGCACTTTAAATTCTTAATATTGATTTTGAAATTAGCATAGAATTAATCTCTTTTCTTTTAATGGGAAAATAAGAGCATTCGGAAGAAAGAATTAAGTTATGCTCTCTCCTTAATAAACATGAATAACTGTTTTGAATTACAATTTTAAAATACTTTAAAAATTGAAGCGTATTTGTATCAATTTGCATTTTAATAGAATGCAAATTTATATTTTATGATGCTTTTCAAAAGAGAATAATTAATTTACATAAAAAGTGTAAAGTTAGACTTATGGGATATTATTTTTTCAATAGGTAGAGCTACTCATTATTAAGAGCTACAGTTGTAGTAAAATAATAGAATTCGAGTATAATTTAAATATGAATGCAGCGCCATCTGGTGGCTTCATGTTGCGTTTACGAAGTCCCATCTAAGGCAATCATAAACAAATTAAGAGCTACTAAAACGTTGTATGTAATTTTTTTGTATATATTCTTTATTTATCAGTAAGAGCACTTTATGGCTAATAAGCATATCGCGTCATCTGCGCATTCTTTTTAAAAAATTTGCTTCAAAAAACATAAAAATACAAGTTTTTAATATTGTCTTGTGTGCTTCGGAAAGCAAAAGTTTATTAAAAATTTAAAAAAAAAAAATTAGTAACCTTAAATGTTCAACTGTTTACATTAATAAACAAGATACGGTTTATTTGATTCAAATATTATTTACTTTTAACAATGTTCACTAGTGCTTATACTATTTATAATTAACTATAAAACGTTACTTCGTATATCTGTATATATAAAAATGAATGTCTGAGTGTGGGCATAGACTCTTAAACCATCCAAGCGAAATCGATGAAACTTGGCATACAGATAGTTTGAAGCATGAGGAAAGTCACTGTCGATATTCTACGACGAACCGTTCGAACGGGAAGAGAGAAAAACAAAATGGAATTTTCTGGTTAGTTAAACGATAATCATTTTTTAAATTTAACTGTAGACAATTCAGTTTATCACATATTTTAAGAATAACATCAGTGATCATTTCTAGCTTATAGCTCTATTTGATGAAAAAATCGTTTATAGCACATATTTAAATGTTGAATTATTTTATGTTCGCCTTTTCAGATAAATTCAATGAACAACATTATCTGGTAACACGCGTGGTCTACGTCTCCAAATTTATACTATTAAAGTTGTCTGACACCAAGCAGATTTTTATTATTTATTACCCATTGGCAAAATGGATCTTGTTTTGTGTTTGATGGCGTGCGCACTTTATTTGGACGCCATTACACTTTTCAACTGTGTTCAAGAGCAATAGTAAACAGTGCGCATGCTTCGCCATTGCCTGCGTTGCTATTGCGACAGCTGCTGTTTGATGATTTTTTTTTAGAATTCTATTTGTATTTTTATTTTCACCAGCAGTCATTCTTAATGTTTTTACGTAATAATAATTTTAAGTTTTTTTATATTTTTTTTATTATTAACTTATAATTACTGTCTTGACTGTGATTTTAATATAAATATGAATACTGAAGAAGGAAAAGTATTTTGTGACTTCTTGAAACACGTATATAACCAGGATTTAAAAACCAATTCGACGACGAACATCAATTGAGACAGTTTTTGCAATCCATGATTTAAAATGTTGTGGCGTTTAACGCTGTCAAACCAGAAGAAAAAGCCTTTGTCCAATGGGTAACCAGTGATCATAATAAAACGATCAAAATTTTTCTTCATTTCTTTTAAAACTTTTTTCTAGAAAACTATTTATTTAAAATCAACGGAAATTGAATAGAAAAAAAATATTTATGTATTTAAAGACAAAACTAATGGGAATGTTGTATTTATTTGTTTAAGTGAAGGGTAAGAAGTCGCTAAATTATTATTGACGCCAATGATGCTTAATAAATTTAGGTAATATATGTGAATTGAAATGGAAGAAATAAGTAATGGAGTTAAGATATTCATTTGTTTAAAAGTACCGTATGAAATCGTCATACTATCAATGATGACAAGGATGCTTATTTAATGTTGGTAATATGTTAATTGACATGAAAAAACTTATGTACTAAAAAGCAAAAATAATGGAGAAAAGATACTTATTCATTTTGGGNTCTAGGGGGGGAGGCGAAAAAACCGCCATATTATTACTGATACTATTGCCATATTATTATTGATAATACATATTAATTAAAATGAAATAAATAAGTTATGGGCTAAAAAGCAAGATTAAAGAAGAAAAGGTCAATAGGAAAGTCGTTAAGGAAAACCGTAAAAAAGCGCCTAATTATTTTGTACTACTGACGGTAGTATGAACTACTGGCATTATTATAGTTAGTGCAGATTTGATAAGAATTCTACAACTGGTTTTCCGTAGTTTTGGAAAATATTTTTTTCAGTGGTAGGAAAGATAGTGCATTAATATTTTAAAGAACTAGAATTAAAGGAACTTTGTTCCTCTACTACTTTCCGCTTTTTTATATTGTATTAACCAATTCTATAAAAGAATGCATTTCTCATTATTAAAAAGTTTAGCAAAGTAAATAAGACTAAATGTTAGTAAAAATAATGCGAAAAAAATCATGTCAAATTATACCCTCGGAGAATAATTAAAGCTCACATGTATTTTAAAGCAAACATTTATAGTGAACTAATATTAGAAGTCTATGTACTATTTATATTGAGCTACATTAATATTTACTCAATGTTTATACAATTGTTATAAAGATCAATTTATCTGTAAACCGCTTAATTCACATGTCTTTATACACTTAACTCAGTTGAAATGAAAAGAAGAGTATTTAAAGTTCTTCGTTATTTTTAGAATGTTGTGAGGGAAAGTATATTATATAATAATAAAAGCAAAATTTTTTTGAAAGATAAATTACAAATTGCATAAGATGTCAGAAAAAAAGAAAAACAACTGGAATAATTAATGCGTTGAGCGTCCTTGAGAAATGTTAATTAAGACATCAAAGATATATAAAAAAAGAAAGAAAAAAACTTCTTTACAATTACAAAGCGGTTTTACTTAATTTAATTTACTATTTTCCACTTTGTAATAAAGTACAAATTCTTTTAATTTTCAATTTAATGCTTTTTAAAAAAATGAAATGTAAATGTTTTGAATGGAGCTTTTTTATAAGTTTTCATAAAAAATTTTCGTATAATACACATTCTTGAGTTCTTTTAAAATTACGTTTGTATAAATTAATGTCTGTTGTAATTTTAAAAATAGATTAGTATAATTATTTTCGTAACCGGAACACATGAATAAACTTTAATTGTTGAGTAAGGTGTGTATCACAGAGTTTGCCTCAGTAGGATGCAAGAATAATGAAATAATTAAAAACTAGAAGAATTTGATTTTAATCAACTCATTTGCCTTCATTTTAAATTTTTTGAAATCATTTATTCATTATTGTTTAATCTTAATTGTAACCATGTTATACATTTCAAAAATTAGTAGTATATTTATCAGTTTATAAATCTTTCTTTCTTAAATTTTTTTTAAAAATAAGACGATCTTATTTTTAGATAAATTAGATTATTTAGATAAATTAGCCATGTTGCGGCATGTTGGTTCTAGGGAAGTTGTCATGTTTTATTAAACTGTTTCATTGATGATTTTATTTCCGTATCCTTGTAATTACCAATCCAAACCAGAAGACAAAGAAACTCCTAAATCAAACATTTGGACATTCGTGATCCACTTTTTATTGAGAATATTTTAGGTCCTCACTATGGTCGGTGCTTGGAAGTATAATTCGCACATTTAAAAATGTACGTACGTGTAAAAGTAAATACATTTAAAAATGCTCTTATATTATTTTACTTCCTTCACAACGGATTAACTACATAATATTTGGCTACATTTTCTGTAAGATAAAGAAGAAAACAGCAGAAATTAGATATCGATGTTTTAAACATATCTCTAAAATATCCAGATGATACCGATAAGCATTTTCTCCTTAACTAGAATATTCTTACAATTTTTCCTTGCTTGTTCTTCTCCAACAGCTCCACTCGAAAGTGAAACCAACTTACAAGCAACTACATAATTTCAGAAAATAAATTAATTTACGGCGTTTTAGTAGCAGAAAAGATTTTCGTTGAATTTACGCTTGACAGGAGTAGAACACCGATTCCATTAAACTGTCACTACTTAATCAGCTTAAACCAGCACCTTTTCGAGAACAAGATACTAATTTGCATTGGATTTGATGTTTATCAGACAGATTTCGAAACTCTTTGAAATCGGTTGCTAAGGAGCATATACACACACTGTCGGGTTAAATTGATGGTCCTGGATTAAATCTGCTGGAATCTCCCTCTAATGAGAAGCGAGGCTTTGCTCTAATGCTTCGAAAAATAAATATTTTTATGTAATTTATACATCAGGGCTGAGGATGAGATGTATCTAAAGTTTGTATTTACGAACAAACTTTATTTATTAGAGATAGAAAAATCTTATCGCAGATGTTCGTTCTAACAATTTTAAAATCCTAAAACATCAAACTCTATTGCAACCTCCCATTAAAGAAAACCTTTTCAGTTTTATTAGTTTTGCTTTGTTTTTCCTAATTTAAAAGAAGGGTAAATCGTAGCAAGATCTTGTAACAAAATTGTTTTAAGTGACTGTAGCATTTTAGATTTTACTAATTTTTGCAGCAACATTTTCGTTTTAAAATCCTTTTTCTCTTAAGTCTAAAGTCATAGTTATTTCATCATGTTATTGGTAGAGGCTTTAACTCTTTTTTAAATGAAGATTGATTAGTTTTTGCGATAGAACACCTTCAAGCGCATGTGTAAATGAACAATTACTTGTTTAATTATTAACAAATACATAAATATTACTCTGTTTTTAAACAAATTTTAAGAGGTGGTAGCATGTTTTAAATGATTATCATTGTTTAAAAAAGTGCACAGCAAACTTCATATTGCGCTTAGAAGATTTTGATATTTAATAAGCAGACAAGTGAGTAAGTAAACAAAACCAATCAATAAAAATAAATCCCCATTAGACAATTAGAAATGCAAACAACAATTTTGCTTCACGCTGAAAGGAGGTGATATTTAAAATACTTTCAAAGATTTATATAGTTTGTGTGTTCCAAATATCATTTGGTATTTGCGGTATCAATTTTCATATTTCAATATGGAATTAAAATATCCAGTACATCTGCGTCATAATGTATTAAAATAGAGTACATAGTATCCAGCACCTAGCCCTAGTTTTCAAGGACCACAAGATTTTGACCCATCATAGCAATGCGGAAAGCGTTTGAATTGGTAGCCCTATTTCCAAATTTCAAAACGCCAGCCAACTACAATACTTCCAGATGTGACAGATTAAGCTTGCATTTTGTTGAGCATGCACGGCAGTTGCTCAGTCGGCTGCCAGGATCAAACTTATGGCCCTCAGCTATTCAACAGTGGTATGAGCTACACATTAACTGCGCCACTAGAGGGCTCTAGAGCTTATGCTATAAGCAAATTATTTTACGAATTGAATACAAATTGGATAACTAGGACTGTCTTAAATTCGTGTTTAAAAAATTATATACCGATTTATTGCTCAAAAGCTATGAAAATAATCCATTGGTGAACCATGGTAAATCCTAAAACGTACTTTGAAGATTCTAGTTTAAAGGGGAATTAAATGTTTCCAATATTTCATATTTAAAAGTGAAAAATAATATTTTTTTGAGTTTTTCCTCACATGGTATATTATTTCAAATTATGATATTTTTAATTTTTTTTCCGTTTCTCCTATCTGCAAATTACGTCAGTATAATCACTAAAAAAGCTTCAATTGTCTCTTGTACAAAAGTATCTAAAATCTTTATTTTGCTTGAAAATATTACTATTAATAAATAAGTGGGGAATGGCTTGACTAAACAATAATAGGTGGTGGTTTAATATTTCCAGACATTTTTATATTGCATATAACTGAGATCATCTGTTATTAGAAATATCTGGTGCAAGTTAGAATTAAATGAGAAAAAAAAACTGTACATTGATATAGAAAATAGAGCAACGTAGAAGTTACGAGTTCTTATACGCAATTAAATAATTATATCAGTCTTAGAATCACGGTTGAAAAATTATATTTAATTTACAGAGGCAAATTTTCTGGTCATTTAAAAGTTCAAAATAAACCATTGCAAAATTTGAATAGAATAAACAAGAAAAAACTATTAAAAATGAAATGTTAGAAGTTTTTTTATTTAATATTTTAACTTCAAGGATGGAAAATAATAGCGTTTTTTTATCATTCTACATCCTGTGAGAAAATTGTCTAAACATGATCGTTTGCAATTTTTATCTGTTGCTTAAATTTTCAACCTGTTTTTTTTTTTTTTTTTTTTTTTTTTTTTTTTTTTTTTTTTTTTTTTTTGAAATGCTGTACTTATTCCACATTTTAAAACTCTCAAAACTCTAGAATCTTTTAACAAATAAATGAGAAAATGTAGCAATAAAGAATGACGATACAATATTTCGATAATATAACTACCAACTTGGATTAAAAAAGTACATTAATGAATCATTCAAACAGAAAAGACTTAGATTTTATTGTTAGCAAACAAATGCGTTGCTGTCGTAAACCATTAAGGCACTGGTGGTGCAAATGTTCTTGCGTTCCAATTGTACCATCTACGCCAAGAATTTTACTTCTGTCTCCCTCATACGTCACAACCGTTTACAGGCCGGCCCCATTTCTACATCCATTCATTCATTCACGTGATTTTGACCTGGACCAGAGAATGATCAATCTCCAATCCAGTACCCCAGAGATATAATTTGTTGTGAGAACATAGAGGACTTTGTGCCCCTACAGATTTAATGTGCACCAGTCACAATTTACTACCCGGGGAGTCTTCAGCCGGCTTTATTCGAACTTCCGTTCTCACGAACGCGAGTCCAGCGCCGTACCAACCAGGCTATCCCGGTCAAACCAAATGCGCAACATAAGTAATCAGTTAGGTTAAACTACAGATACGTAATGAAACAAGTGGAAAATAGTTTTATCATTGTGTTAAAAGAAGTGCCATTCAAAGATATATTCTAAAAAAATGTAGTTTTTGTAGTGTTCACTAAATATATTATATCTAATATATTTAGTGAATATACATATATATCTATATATTAATAGGCTAGCAATATTTTGTCTCGCTAAAAACTCCCAAACTACGCTACAGAATTAAACAAATAAGGTGTCGTTTTAAAGGTATTGTTATGTAGAGGTGCAATAAGGTCTTAAATTATGAAAATTTCCTTTAATTAATTAATAAAATTAATAATTTAGTTTTAACCAATGAGAATTCAGCAAATCTTTTTCGGGTGGTTCGCATAAGCATTGTTTCCGTAAGCATCGTTTGATTTAAAGCATTTCTGTATTAATAGATTGATAAACAAAAATAAGAGTGGATAAAAAAAAACGGAACTGAATTTCTTAAAAAAAGAATTCAATACCTTTAGTTCCTTTGATAAATTTTTAGTTTCATGATAAATTTTTTGCTTCGTTACAATAGAATGGCAATGGCATCGTGCGAATATTCAAACCAAAACAAACGTGCGAATATTCAAACCAAAACAAACTTTCTACAAACAATTATTTTGATTTGAGGTTTAAAACGATATCTAAGTTATTTAGTTCTATTTTTATTTATTTAGTGCCTGCTGCCTAAATAAAATGCCTGCTATCAGGCGTCGAAATATCTCTGGCAGACGTCAGAGAAATGAATGGCTGAATTCTAAACGGGAAAGCATTTCTCGCCGAAGGGAATCGCCACCTCTACAAATTCGAGATTTTTACAAATCTGCATTGACTGTTCATGACGATTGTGACCCCTTTACTATTGGATCTATGACTTTTATTTGTAACTTTTGTCATGCTAAGCATTTTATGCTAGAGAAGACAGGAAGTAGCAATGAATATGGCATTTGCTGTCAGAAAGGCAAGGTTGATCTTCCTTTATTGTCGCATTCACAATATTTTGAGAATTTGATTACTGGTGTAACATCTTTAGA
>NC_092211.1:33551928-33574465 GCF_043381705.1 Parasteatoda tepidariorum
GAGCAGGGGGCGGAGCCCCCTAGTATATATTATATCTATTATATCTATAATATATCTAATATATTTTAGCTGTTAGAAATGTGAACTTCAAGTTAGAATAACAAAAAAAAAAAACAAGCAAAAAGTATTAATTTAGAAAATAGGGAAGGTAAAGATAATTTTTTATGAATTATAAACAAATTAAATAATTAGTCTTAAAATCATGTCTTAAAAATAGATAT
The DNA here is from genome assembly GCF_043381705.1 of Parasteatoda tepidariorum. Classification (NCBI taxonomy): domain Eukaryota; kingdom Metazoa; phylum Arthropoda; class Arachnida; order Araneae; family Theridiidae; genus Parasteatoda; species Parasteatoda tepidariorum. The sequence goes on from NC_092211.1 coordinate 33,552,150, forward strand.
TCTATGAATTTTTCATATTAAAATTCATTAATTGTATAAAACATAAGTAGAATAACCGTGAGGAAACGTGCTTTTAAAATGTAAATTTAAAGTCAAATGAAGTACTTTTAATATTCCAAATTTAAAAAAGAAAATAATATTTATATTTTCTTTTGCATTTTATACCCTGTAGTATAATATTTCAAATCATGATCCTTTGCAATTTTTATCTGTTGCTTAAATCCTCAAGTTACACTAAGATTTAAGAAGAAAGAAAAAACTTTTAATTGTTTTGCTTTTTAAAAATCTCAAAACTCTCTACTTTATCTAAAAATATTACTATTAGTGAATAAGTGTGAAAAGGCCGCACGAAGCAATAAAGGACGAATGTATAATATTACCCCTAGATAACTATTCTCTTGTGAGTTTAAAAAAATTCTCTTTTAGATTCTGTCAAACGCAGGAGACCAGCGCCTTTTGAAAACTAAATCACAAAGAAAAGTTAACCTTATAAAATGAAGTCGGCTTCATAATCAATAACCTTACCTCATGTCATTCCCAGATCCTGGCAAAGTACAAAAAAATTGGTCGCAGAAAGAAACCGTTGAATAGAATGAATAACAGAACAGAAAGTTTAAAAAAAACCAATTTACGCACACTGGGATACCATTATACGAAACCCAACACCAAAAGAGAGTATTTTTGTCGCAAAATGTTAATTAAAATGCTTTGAAACTAAATCATTTGTTTTATTATTGTTATTTCCGTTTTTTATGTGCAATGCCTGCGCCATATCTCCCCGAATCTTTTCGAAAACGTTAATTTTGTAAAAGTGACAGAGTTTGGTTAATACGTTTTTTTTATCTCTTTTCGTGGAATTCATTTATTCAGTTTAGTTTATTTGAATTCTAAGCGTCGCACTGGGATTTAATTGAAAAATTAAGCTTATGATTGTTTCAATTTAAAATAATTCGTCAGCACTCCCTAGAGTCAAATTCCACAGGAATTGTAAGTTTTAAGCGATAAAAATATTCTCATTATCATTATATTGTTTTTTTGGTTAAAATGGCGCCGAGAATTAAGTCTCTGTCGACTTGAATAAATGCTTTTTTTTCTCTTAACTTTCACTTTTAATGGGGAAAATAAAATAAAGCAAAAGTAAATGTTGTTCATCAAAAAACTCACACTCATGAAAATATTTTTTTTTGATTAAATATAAATATTTATGTTATTTAACGAAATATGAGTTTTTTTCCTCCAAGTATGAGCATTGTAATTAATAAAAAAAAAATTTGAAGATTGGTTATTAAAAATTATGAAAATGAGATAAATATGCATGTTAATAACCAGTACAAAATTTTAGAATAAAATATATTTAAAAATTTAAAAATCTTTGAAAGTTGTAAATTAACTATCCTATGAGTTTCTACAGCGAATTTTTAATGCTATAGTGAGTTTAACGCAAAGGAGCCGTAGAGGATATCATAAATGTTGAGAATTGCATAAAAGCGTATGGCAGGAAATGACATGCCACGCCGTTAGGGGCGTAAATTTGGTATAAGTTTCTACTTCTTCGTTAACATAGGTATTGGGAATTTTAATTGTTTAAATTATCGTAATTATAAGTTAATTTTGGATTTCCTTACAATTATCGTCAAAAATTGCATTCAAACAGAGTCAAATGTAACTGTTCTATCGTAATTTTAGGAATTGGTGAGCTTTCAATGTTAGTCACTAAATCATTAATTTACGCAAAGAAAAGCTTATTTTTTTAGTGCAATTTCAGACAATATTTTTAACGAACAAACTGAACTTAAAATTATCCAATTTTGATAAACAAAAATATCAATTTGATGGTGTATGAACAAGAAGTCAATCACTGACAGGAAGTCCATATTAGTGAAGAGCCCAAACATTTCGTTAACATTTCTGGTCATACATTCCTACAGAGTCAAACATTTAGGATCAATTTATGGTTAAAAGTACCGGCACTCAGTGTGCCGGCAATTTTTAACGTAAGGCCCGTATTTTTACTAGAATATGTTAAGGAATAAGAAAATCTGATACATCGTAATTTTTACAATAATAATTATCGTGGAACCACTGAATCACTCAAATTAAATAAATATTACTGAAGATATTACGCTATATTTTCTTATGGTAAAAAGTGATTTTACGGATTATGCAATCATAATTAGAAATTCAAGAGAAACTGCTTCTTTTTACCAGTTTTAGCAGCTGTTGTTTTAAGTGATTTTATAATTCTCTAGATGATCTTGCCTCTCTAATGGAAAGAGATGAAAATATTTTTACTAATTTACCCACTAGCTAGCCTATTCTAGCAATATAATGCAGTTTTGAAATTACGTTTGGGAACTTATTAATGAGAGAAGTTCAATGACGTAAAAGTACCCATTTTGTAACTTCTAATAAAATTATTTAGAAGTTACAATACAAGAAAATATTAATATGTTTTGTAACAAAAGCTCTTACACAATAAAATATAATAAAAATGTTTAATTTCTTTATGTACACTATTGTATTTCTTCCTAATCACTATCTTGTACCTTATGTTAAAATGTAATGTTTGCTATGCTTACAGTAGTAGTACGCTAAAGTTGTGCTTACAGTAGTTGTAGTATTAATGGTTAAATAAAAATTTATTTTATTGTTTTTCCTTATTCAAACAAAATAGTTAAATAACCATAAATAAGATGGTAATCAAACTGTTAAATGAGAGAAAAATCGTTTATAACTAAACTAAACTAAACTAAACCCAGTGGCATGACAGCCCATAGAGGGCCAAGGCCTACTGTGCCCATCTCAGGTTTCTTGACCTTGAGCTCTAAGGTGCAGGAGCAGATGTTCCAATCAGGTGGACAGCCGAACGCGGAACCCCCAGTGTTTAGCTCCCAAGCATGCTTGGTACTCATTTATCGACCCACTGAAGGGATGAAAGGCTGAGTCAACCTTGCTTGGCCCGAGGATCGAACCCAGGACCTGCGCCACAAGAGCGCGAAGCACTACCGCTTAGCCACCGGGCATTTATAACTACTTTCGCCTAATATGGTTAAACAACCAGAATTTTATCTCACCATCTAAGCTCAGCTGATTAAGGCACTTAGCTCCTGCCAACTACTTGCATATTGTAGTATAGAGGTCTAATCTGTCAGTCTCATGACTGACAAAACCGGGGTTCGAGTCCCAACATTGACAGCACAATATTTCAATTTCCTTCAACGCATGAAGGACTTCCAGATGCATAGAATCCTACACTCTCCAATGTCCATTGCCTAACTAAAATCCTAGCTCTTATGCCCAGTAAAATGTCGTTTTTACGGTTTGGAGACCATGCTAGTTGTATATGTTTCAGAAACAGAATATCTTTGCTATCATGGTTTTATAACCATGCTAATTGTAAACCGTTCAAAACCGTAAAGGTAAGAAATTTTCTTTACAATAAACTTTACGGTTAAACGGATGAACAGACTACTGCCTTTTATTTTATCATGATTTCAGAACTAAAATCCTAACAGTGTATCGGTAACCCAGCATGCAGTAGTTTGATAATTCCTGTCCTAAAGTATTGCATGAACAAAGCAACAACACGGAGATAAATAATAGTTAAATAATTTCAAATAAATTAATATTCCATTATTACGACGTCTATGTGTTTATATTTATTAACCTATTAAAAATCAATTAACTGTTAAAAATACAAAAAAAAGCTAAAAATATACCTTTATTCTTCCCCGTTTTGAAAAAAAAACATGCATTTGTTTTCTTTATACATTTATTTGTATTTTTTGTTGTGTCAGATTCAATATATTTTATCATCTTAACTGAAGTAAGTGGTGTTGAGGAGAGGACATAAGAATGAGGATTTGAACTAAAACGTTTCATTCAACTGGATTTACTTACAACTATTTGTATTCTTAATTTTGTTTGAGAATAACGTAATATGGTAGTATTCAAGTGATAATCCGAAATTTGTTTGTATAAAAGAATATGTCATTTGTAAAAAAAATATTTAGCCTATTATGCTACTACATATTAAGTTGGTTCAGGGCCGGATTAACCTATAGGCACACTAGGCACGTGCCTTAGGGCCTACGAAATTCAGGGGCCTACGAAAAACTTGGGAGAAAAAAATTTGTTNTTTATTTGTATTTTTTGTTGTGTCAGATTCAATATATTTTATCATCTTAACTGAAGTAAGTGGTGTTGAGGAGAGGACATAAGAATGAGGATTTGAACTAAAACGTTTCATTCAACTGAATTTACTTACAACTATTTATATTCTTAATTTTGTTTGAGAATAACGTAATATGGTAGTATTCAAGTGATAATCCGAAATTTGTTTGTATAAAAGAATATGTTATTTGTAAAAAAAATAATTGGCCTATTATGCTACTACATATTAAGTAGGTTTGAATTAAAAGATCAAAAGGCTTTTCTGATAAAATATTGGTTTGACTGCATGCTCAACACCACTGTTTTCTAGACAAAAAACCTCATGCTTCTTAAAAATGAAATAACCAATATGCTTACCTTTTCCACCAGTTATCTCTTTAAAAGGAAGGATACAACATTACTTTGCAATTATTTAGGATAGATATAAATTTAATTTCAATAAAAAATGTTGGTATTTTTTCTGTGTAAAAATAGCGATTTAAAAAAAAAGTTCGAAAAGTATAATATTAGATACATTAAGAGTCCTTACATACATAATTTCTAGAGTTAAAAAAAATTATATTATCCGAATTATGTTATAATGCAACAAAAGTGATGTTTTGATGTTAAAAAAATACACACACATTTTAAGCGTTTTCCCAAATTGAACATTTTCTTGAACATTTTATATTGTATATTCTAGTGATGCACAAAAAGGAAATGGTCCAGAAAAAGTTGATAGATAATTTTTGTGCAATTGAAAGCTCTAACTCATCTTTAAAAGTAATTTTTATGCATGTTCGTATAAATATTATAATAGTGTAGTTTCAAATTCTTCATTTATTACAGTATATTCGAATAATAATTGAACTCGTTTTTTCTTAATTAATGTTTTAATTTACATCACAAGCGGAACAATGATAAATAAAATGCTAAGAACAATTATTTTTCCAATTACATGAATTTATAAATTTTAAGAAGGCTTTTTTTTGAATTAAAGAAATTATTATAAAAAGGTGTAGTAATAATTTTGAAACAAACTAACTTCCAATTTTAAAAAAAGTCACCTCCCTGTTTTGAGCATTCCCAAAGCAATTCAAAAATCTTTTCTGTTTGAACTAAAGGAAAATAGCGATGAGGTGCAGTATTAATTGCAGTATTAATTGTGAGTATTAATTGGTGCATTAATTGTGAGGTGCAGTATTAATTGTGAAACAAACTAATTTCCAATTTTAAAAAAAAATCCCCTCCATATTTTGAGCTATCCCAAAACAAATAAAAAAGCTTTTCTGTTTGAGCTAAAGGAATTATTAAAAAAGGTGTAGTATTAATTGTGAAGCAAAACTTCCAATTTCAAAAAAGCTTTCTATTTGAGTTCAATGAATTGTTATAAGAAAGTGTAGTATTCATTGTGAAAAAAAATAACTTCCAATTTCAAAAAGAGTCACTTCCCTATTTTGAGCTTTCCCAAAGCAATTTAAAAAGCTTTTCTGTTTGAACTAAAGGAAATATTATAAAAAAGTGTAGTATTAATTGTGAAACAAACTAATTTCCAATTTTAAAAAAAAAAATCTCCTCCTTATTTTGAGCTATCCCAAACCAATTAAAAAAGCTTTTCGGTTTGAGTTAAAGGAATTATTACAAAAAGGTGTAGTATTAATTGTGAAGCAAACTAACTTCCAATTTTAAAAAAGTCATCTCCTATTTTGAGCTATCCCAAAACAAGTAAAAAAGCTTTCTGTTTGAGTTAAATGAATTGTTATAAAAAGGTGCAGTATTAATTGTGAAAAAAAATTACTTCCAATTTTAAAAAAGTCCTCTCCCTATTTTGAGCTATCCCAAAACAATTCGAAAAGCTTTTCTGTTTGAACTAAAGGAATTATTATAAAAAGGTGTAGTATTAATTGTGAAACAATCTAACTTCCAATTTTAAAAAAGTCACTGCCCTATTTTGAACTATCCTAAAACATTTGAGTCATTAACAACACCAAACGAACATAAACTCACAACACTTAAATATTCTTATTAAATTAAAAAATATCTCAGAATTCTTTTATTTCATTAAAATGAAATATTATAATCCTTTTTATACCATTAGAATCGAGCTAAAATACTTTTATTCAATCACTCTATTTCTCAAACTCCATTTGAAGACGGTTCCCATCTCATCGCATTTTTCACCTAAAGAAAAGTGCGTTTCATTATTTTACACCATTTCACGCCGGAGAGCACCCGATTTAGTTTTTCTTCATTTTTATTCCATTTCTTACTCTTTTCTTCGTCTTCTCATCATTCATGCTGATAGAATAATTCGGCTCAGAAGGTTACAAAACATCAATTCCACCTTATTTGAATTATTATTATGTTCAAATAACTGTATTGTTGGAGAAAAATTACAGCCAGTTATTTTATATCTTCGTAAATTATTAAGGTTTAAAGATGAAAATCGTCTTCTGGAGTCACTAGACAAGGATAAATCAGTTTAAGAAAATTATATTCTTTCTGAGGTAATGATAAGGCACAAAATGTTTGTTTAAGTAGATGGGTTGATAGAAATTTTTTGCTACAGTTAAATGAAAATATTCAAATTTACGGAAGAGTTATAACCTTACCAACTTTAACTTGCATGCATCAGTTAACTTGTTTAACTCATAACTTTAACTTGAAGGTATGCTATTTTTAGTCAGTTTATGAAAATATGTCGTTTCGAAAAATATCTCTGAAAATGAACAATGCATTCATGCTGGAATAACTTTCCTTAATTATATTAAAGAACTTTAATCAAATTCGCATTTAAATTTCGGAAATTGTTTTTAAAATGTTGTTTACAACTCAGTTGTTTCACGATTTTCTTACACCCGGAATTTTTTACAGTTTAGTGCAGGTTGCATTTATTATGATAACACACATTATTGATTTGTGTTTCAAATGAAATTACAGATTGAAATAGTTCAAAGTTTAGATTTTTATTAATATTTTGGCAGTTTACATTTTTTTAACTCATGTTCATACATCTTTTAGTCCTAGAAATTATATTTTTAGCTGTAGTGTAACTCATCAAGGTTCTGAAAAAGGTAAAAATTATGATCGCGAGTATTCAAGAAAATAGCAATACTTCAAGGCTACGTATTTGGATTCTTTTAAAAGTGACAGAGATTAAAAATATAATAATCATTAAATCAAATGAGTAATAATTGTGTAACTCGGAAAGCAAGTCGATAAAGTTTAAAAATATCTAAGTATTCCATCTTAACATATCATAAAATCTATTCTATCTTAAAATTCTGTCTTGAAATCTAATAATCTATCTCTTTCATCTAATCCATCTTAAAAAAATCTATCTTTAAGAAAGTCCATCTAAGGTAACTATATAAAAATCTACGTCTATCTATCAAGTTTATCAAAGTCTATAAAGGTAACTATATAAAAATCTACGTCTATTTATCAAGTTTAACTAAGTCTATCTAAAAATCTAAGGTATCTGAAGTGTCATCAACACAGCAAGCCAATATTTATTACAATTATTTTATTTTATTTCATTGTTTATTAATTGCATTTATTTCATTTTTTAAGGAAATAATGCATATGCACTTTCTTGACTATTTTGCCTTGTTCCAAAGACAAAGACATCAAAAATATGAACTTTGAAAAAAGCTATAATTCACTAAAATTTCGTCAAGCATGCTGTCAAGAATACAGATGAAAGATGCTCGTTTCTGATACTTAAAAAAATTAATACACTGATTTCTTCTTAGATTTCTAATAGAGCAAATAAATATTCATTAGAAAAATATAAAATGCAGAACTATGTTCAGATATAGTAATTTGTAACAGTAGGATATTTATAACCTATTTTCTAATTTTGAAATTAAATCCTTCATCTCCACCATTTTTAACAGCAAGAATTAGAACTGTCGCCTGAGAAGAAAAGTCTTTAACTAATGTAACTTTTTACAGTTAACATTGCAGTTCACCTTTAAAATGCATATATATTTCGGCTATATATCAGGGTAAAATTTGTGATTTTTTTTTTAAATTGTTAAATTAATCTATAAATAATCTATAATAAATTAATCTGTAAATCTATAAATTAATATATAAAATCTATAAATCTATAAATTAACATATAAAATCTATAAATCTGTAAATTAAAAAATAAATCAATAATTTTTTATAATCTATAAAATATGTAAATTAATTACTTCAAAATGGGAAAAAATATATTTAATATGATATACGAACCTAAAAATCTATCTGCCAAAACTCCACATCCGATCGGTAAATAACACTTTCAGAAACATCTTTATAAGACGAAATTAATTTGCTTAATAGTGTTCATTATTAATTTGTTTGTCACTAATTAACCAGAAATCCTAGACAACTTCGGAATTAAATACTTTCCCACCGAGAAATAACGCGCTTAATTCCTTGAAAATTAATAAAAAATTGGGAAATATGAAAAGTGGACTGAAAAATTGACTTCTGTATTACCGTATTATGAGTTTTCATTGTCATTTCATATCTTTCATATTAACATCATTCACATATGTCATAATTATTGCACATAATATTTTTCTATAGGCTAAAATTTAAAAAAAAAATAATAGATTTCAACACTTTCTTGTTAAATTCATAATGTATCAACTAAATTTTTACTTAGATAAATACTAATAAGATGCAAGGTTATGCAGGAACTTTGTAATTTATAACACAAATCAATGTGAAAAAATGACAGCATATCCCCTCATTCAAATGATTGAAACTAGAAATATGACAATTCTGGTTTCAATTATTTGAAAAACAGATATCAGAGTTTCGGGTAACGGTGAAAAGTGTTAAACTATTACAACTTCTTGTAGTCAACATATTTGTTCGCCAATTGAACAAATAAAACTTTGTGACGCAGGCAAAGTAAAAAATGTTAATTTCCATTTATTAGTTATCAATCACTCAGAAATAAACAAAATGAATTTCAGAATCAAATAAATTTTCAAAGTCGAAGAATCAAAATAAATTTTCTGAATCTAAAAATCTATGTATAAAAAAATCCATCCTGATTGGTACGTAACATTCCGAGTACCATCATTGTGGATCAATTAAAATTTTTCTCCATGTTGATAATTCAATGATGCTAAATGCTGTTCAATGTTCAAAATTTCGTAAAACTTAGTCCTATCATTTCTTGTGTAACCAAAGTTATGATTTTTCATTGTCATTTCATATATTTTATATTAACACCATTTGCAAATGTCCGAGGCATTACTCATAATGGAGATGAAGACGGGAAGAACGATTTATGTCCATTTTTCATAGAAATGATGAAGGTAAAACATATGCTGCATTTTGAAGTTTTGTGTCTTGAGAAATTAATAACCCGGAAAATCAGTTCTTCCCGAGAGTTATTCCACCTTGAATGTGAACCGTGTTGTGGAAAAAATTTTCCTGCTTGCGTGCTTTCGCCTTTCTTTCCTCATAATCAATTTTCGTGGACATAAATCGTTATACTTATTTGATCTTCATTCGTGAGCGCATTATTTTGCATGGGCTTGAATTTAAACAAAAATAATTAAATGACATCGAAAGTGCATAAAAATTATTAAAAAAGTTTAATAGTTTCGTATGTCTTATAGCAGATTTAATATTCATTTCAAATCTTTTTATAATCTTATCAAATATTATCTGTCATTACTCTCTCATTAAGTTTTATGGTCTCTTATTGTTATGAATATTACCGAAAAAGATTAAATATATTTATGAATGACATAAAACCACAGAAACATAAAATAATTGTTCGAAATGAATTTATTTAAATATGCAGAACGATATTTTGATACATATATTTTTAAAGAACATTTTATAGAATTCAACATGATTATATTTACAATGCATATTTAATTATACATAACATTTTGGTCTGTACATATATCATGTGTTTTTAACACGATATAAAAGAATTTTTTTCAAAAATTGATAAAAGCTCTTCAAGAGATAATAAATTCTCAACAAAGTCTGGAAGATATGAGGAATAATACCTCCGATACTGAAAGACTTGACATATACTTCAATCGATTTGGACGATATTAAGCAATGTTGTTCAAAGTGAGTGCAATTTTAAAATTGAATCACAACATCATTTTCATGAACCAAATGTAGCTTTTTAAATTGAGCATTTCGTGTGTTGTCTTTAAACTACTCTTTTTTAATTCAAATAATCTACATAATTAAATTAAGATTTTCGAGGCTAAGAAATTTGCATTAAAAGGACTTTAATTCAAAGTTTTACTTTAATTTGTTAAAGCAATGCGAGATTTGTCTACAAGTTAACGATATATTTTGTGAAGACAAAGAATTAATATTTAAGATCAGACATCATTTTTGTAAATGTACACTGACACAATTCGAGTTCAAATTATGGTAAAAAGTAACATTACAACTTTTTTCGCAGTTGTTTTTCATGTTAAGTAATTATGCATCAGATCGTAAAAGGCATATAGCAAGGATAAATAAAATAATTGCTAAAAGCAAGGATAAATAAAATAATTGCTCATGGTAAGGATAAATAAAATAATTTTACATACTTGTAAGGAATGCGAGAATCTGAATTTATTTCAGCGCATTTAATACTCCAAATAAATAGGGTTTAGGAACATTTAAAAGAATAACAGAACTATTAAGGCTCTTTTTTTTCAAATGGTTAGTTATTTTATATATTTTTGACCAAATGAAATTGCTACGTTAATGATTTTACTATGTTTTCGATGTGTACGCAGCAATAGGCATCATTAATGTTTGTAAAATATCATTAATCAACTCTATGGATCATTCAGACCAAATAATTTTTGTACAAAATTGTCTTGCACAAAAACAATAATTGGTTACTATATGAAAAATTACTATTTTCTTAAAAAATTGCACTCAGTTTATTACAATGTAGCAATGACAATGGTACTTAATCTGTAAGCTTCAATGCAACATTTTCAAATTTTCAGGATAAATGTTTTTATCGCAGTTTCAGCAGGCGATGACTGCTCCTACTCTGCTATAACTTCTTGCAATATCTAAGTAAAAGAAAGGTAATAAATAGTTTAATAAATTATGGATTTGCTTTTATATATAAGAATTGAAATAAAACACTGTTTCTATTAATTGAAGCTACGGGTATAACAATTATATATTTTTTATAATATAATTATAATATTCAGACACAAAGCAAACAAAATGTTTTTTTTTTTCAGTATGATTCACAAGAATTCCTAAAAATAAAAATATATGATGAACCAGCAGATTTTACATTCTTGTAGATTATGTAGTGTAGATAAATGTTTGTTTTTAGAAACATCATTTTGACATGATAGTACTTTTTCAAAAGAACTACTGTCGCAGTTTCTTTTCATGCGCCATTCAGTTTCAAAATTAAATTTAAAAAAAAGGATTTTAGATTGTGTAGTGTAGATAAATGTTTGTTTTTAGAAACATCATTTTGACATGATAGTACTTTTTTAAAAGCCATTCATTTTCAAAATTAAATTAAATAGAAAGATTTTAACCCTTTGACACAGAACGTTTTTAACATATAATTCATTCTTTCAGCGAAAGAGAATAAAAAAAGTGAAAAATATTGTATTTTTTGCTTTTTTTATTCACTTTCAATAGCTTATAGTTATTAGCTTATAGTAATGAAATACAGCATGAAACAAAAAATCTTCCTGAAGCGACTTACTTCTAATCAATAATTTTCTTTAAAATTTACACTTATTTGAAGTTATTTAGCCTTAAGTGAAGCAGTTATTCATCAATGAAATACTTTAATTTATAAATCAAATATTAATAAATTTTTGAATGTTCATGAAAAAAATTCAAACTACTGTTTTCTGATTTTATATTTTTGTACAAACATAATACCGATAATGTAACTGATTTTTTAACAACTAATAGACTGTTTTTTTATAATTAAAAAATAAATCCAAACCATATTTTTGCTTGTAATTAGAGTGTCAGAAAATGATGTATAAAAGGAACACCGGTGTAATATTTATTGTTATTTACTTTTNAAGGATTTTAGATTATGTAGTGTAGATAAATGTTTGTTTTTAGAAACATCATTTTGACATGATAGTACTTTTTCAAAAGAACTACTGTCGCAGTTTCTTTTCATGCGCCATTCAGTTTCAAAATTAAATTTTAAAAAAAGGATTTTAGATTGTGTAGTGTAGATAAATGTTTGTTTTTAGAAACATCATTTTGACATGATAGTACTTTTTCAAAAGAACTACAATCGCAGTTTCTTATCATATGCCATTCATTTTCAAAATTAAATTAAATAGAAGGATTTTAAACCCTTTGACACAGAATGTTTTTAACATATAATTCACTCATTCAGCGAAAGTGATTAAAAAAAGTGAAAAATAATATATTTTTTGCTTTTTTTATTCACTTTCAATAGCTTATAGTTATTAGCTTATAGTAATGAAATACAGCATGAAACAAAAATGTCCTTTTGAGCTTTATAGGTAAAATCTTCCTGAAACGACTTACTTCTAATCAATAATTTTCTCTCAAATTTATACTTATTTGAAGTTATTTAGCCTTATGTGAAGCAGTTATTCATCAATGAAATTACTTTAATTTATAAATCAAATGTTAATAAATTTTTGAATGTTCGTGAAAAAAATTCAAACTACTGTTTTCTGATTTTATATTTTTGTACAAACATAATACCGATAATGTAACTGATTTTTTAACAACTAATAGACTGTTTTTTTATAATTAAAAAATAAATCCAAACCATATTTTTGCTTGTAATTAGAGTGTCAGAAAATGATGTATAAAAGGAACACCGGTGTAATATTTATTGTTATTTACTTTTAACATCTATTAGAGCCAAAGTATGAAATACACTTAATAATCACAAACATTGTTTTGTACAATACCAACAAATCAAACATGCACATTTTTTGGTATGCTTATAACGTATTATAGTATAAAAAATTAATCATTGCATCAAGAAAAAAGAGAAAATGAAAATGATTGTATTAGATAGCAAGAAAGATTACGCGTCATTGTGTTAATTTCATTTCACGATATATAAGATATAAAATGTATAACTCTTAGTTTAATGGTATGTTGACAAACAAGTAAATTGTTGAATAAGTCTATCTACTAACGCTATGCTATAGTAGATTTCTATTAAAAAATTTAAAAGAAATCTGAAAATTTCCAAATTTGTTTTTGAGAAAATTACGATCATTTATCAACTTAAATTGTATACAAAATTGCTTATTTATATTTTTACAAGAAGTACTTTTAAAAAAAAAATGCTATCAAGTAAACTTGGATTTTTAAAAGAAAAGTATGTGCTAAATTTTCAATTGATTATCAAAATTCAAAAAAACATTTATACAATCCATTAAAAATACAACTAAAATTAAGCATTCATATCAAATAGATTGACAAACTTTACCAGAAATCCATTTAACCTTATTTCCTACAAAAGAGGCAATTGAGAAAAATCAGACCTAGACCTCAGTTTTACCAAGTTTATTTTTCCGTGGAGGAAATAAGTAAAAAGCATCTTTAAGTCTAAAGAAGAAGACAAGCGGCTCGTCTTTTTCTATTAGATTTAAAGGCATAGATTCAATCTCTCGTTACAAGTAGGAAATAAGAGTAGCCGTAACAGGATTCGAGAATCGCAGATTCTACCGATTTTCCTGACGAAATAAGCATGACGTTACATCAAAGAGAATTCTTTTTGGCGTTACAAAAAAAAAAAAAAAGAATGGTTAAACGAAAAAAAAGAAAGAATAAAGAAGGAATTGCCCGTCCTTTGATAGATTGCCTAGAAAAGTAGATTAGAACGAAATTGGACGTCTTATCTTTCAAGTTCTCTACATCACTGACGAATTCTTGAATTCAGCAAAATGTAGAGGAACAAAAAATTGCGAATAGGGACACGCCTGTCTAAGGGAATCATATTTTTCCTGAATCAATATCTACTGGATTATATTTTTTTCCTGGTTTTATACTTTATGTCGGTCGTCAATAGATTTTGTAGAAGAAGATGATAAAATGTAAATTTTCTTTTACTTCCCTGAATATTAAGTTTTATATTTAAGTTTTATATTTATTTTTTTTCAAAGTTCTTTAAAGCTCGAGAGGTTTAAAGAACGAGTTTAAATGTATTTTTAAAGTGATTCTTTGGATATATGGAAGAATGAATTGATTTTAAGATCAAGTTAATATTTAATTTCTTAAGCTTTAAATGGAAGTTTAATACTCGCTTCTTTTCAAAAAGAATGGATAAAATTTATTCCTTTTTAAATATGTATTCATTTAAATCTTTTAAATATATACTGTCAGCAAAAAAGAATTGTTGCTAAAGAAAGTGAACATTACAGAAGTAACATTACAGAAATGCAGATTTTGCCAGAAGTAAAAATTTAAACTCCAACTATACACTAAAAATATATTATCTATGAAATTCAAATTTTTTCATTTAATTTTAAAAATATATATATAATTTTTATAAGCATTGAGGATTTAAATTTATTTTTCTGAAATAGATAGATTTCTTAAATTTGTTAACTTATATATAGACAAAACATGTAAAAATAATTTAAGTTAGGGGTCTTCAACATTTAGCACTCTAGAACCACATTAATAAGTCATGGAAATTTCAACGTGAGCAACAGCGCGATTGGTCAAATAAATTACAAGGTCAAACGTGAGCTACACAGCACAAAATTACTGTACAATTTACTGGCAAGAAGAAAAAATGTGATGTTAACGTTAAAACACTTCAATGATTAAGGACACTATTTTCAAAATTAATCTTAAGAAGTATGAAAATCTTGTATAGGTTAGGGATAGGCATTGAATTACTTCACGTCAAAGAATATCTACAAAGAATATCATTAAAACCTTTTTTTTTATTTTTACAAATTTATTATCGAATACCAATTATTAATTAATTAGACTGAACCACAATCTTTTTTATGTCGTAGTATGTAAGCAAATTTGGTAAGGAATGGAAAAAAATAATTTCGATAACTTGAGAATGTTTTCTTTATTTCAGAACCGTAAACTTTCTGTTTTGATAAGTATAACAAAAAAGCAGACATTTTGAAATCGATAGGACATAGCAAAACATATTTTTTTCTTTCAAAAGTAAAGCGAATCGATACTGCCACCTGAAAAATACAAAAAAAAAAAATAACCCTGTTAAAGAAAAACATAAGTTTTGCTGTGTATAGAGTTTATTTTTGTCACATCATTCCGCAAGTTTTAATTACTAAAAGTGGAAAATCACAATCTTAGTCTGTTCTAAAATGAATATTATGGTATAATATGAGACTGAAAACATTATGAAATGGCTCTTTACGACAATATGGGAGCAATGGTAAGCGAATCACTAAAGAGAATCTATTTCTATTCCATGAGCATTTAAAATTGAGTTCCATTTTCATTTTTTGATTTATCATATGATCTATTTCGTAAATAACTGGTACCATAATCATTTTAACATCACAGCATTAAACCATGATACATGAAAAACATTAATGCTAGCATTTTTCGTTGTAAGTGTAGTAAGAGTATTACTATTAATTAATTTATTTACAAGCAGAAACATGAAACTCCATCCATTTATGTTACACTTAAACCTAAGAAATAAAATGTGAAAATATTACATTTCAAAATTATGTATTATTAAATATAAATTATGTATTATTAAGAAAAAACACTAATTTGAAATTTTTTTTTCGATTTACTTATTTATATTTGCACTAGTAAAATGGCTTCTTGATTAAGAAAATCAAATTTATTCAAAACAAAATTAAATTAATATTTTTATCAATAATTAAGTCCTTTTAAAAACCTTTAATAAGGGTTAGTTTTCTAAATAAAAACTGAATTTCCATTGTTTGAATATTTTTAAAAGCTGACTAAACTGCAGATGGAAGATATATGTTTCCTTCAGACCAAATGGTTTGTTATCAAAAGATAAATAGGAAAAGGATTTATTTTGTACTTTCAAAGTAACAAACTGCGTTTTTTCCTACTTTAGAGAGCAATATAACATCCAAATGGGCAATATTTTACGATCTTAGCAATCTAAAGTAGCATAAAATATAACTGTCATTGGTAAAAATTTATTTTCAAACTTAATGAATCAGACATATTTTTTTTTCTAGGTAAATGTTGCAATTGATGTTAGTATGGATTTTTTGACAGATCTTTAAATTGAGCATCCAATTACTTGAAACAAAAACTATATTTTGTTACTAAGATAATGCTTTTTTATTCTAGTACTACCAAGCATTGAGAAATAAAACATATCAGAGATTGAAAGAAAATTTTTTTGTATATTATTTTATATTAGTTCATATTAATTCTCAACTAATTTTGTTAAACTATTTTAATTTTATAATCTGTTATAACACAAAAAGTTACTTAAGAAGCTCATTTAGAGGAAAAGAAGGGCAATACCAATCTGCGATATTAATAATATGTATAAATATGGTTTCTCTTAAGAATCAATAAATATTTGTTCCGTATTTGAAAAATTTCTTTTGCCTGATTTATTTCAGTTGGGGAAAAATATTATTTTTTATAATAATTATTTTTCCCTTTAATGTACATCGATATTGTGATATTAGATTTTATTTAAACCTAAAGAAATGTTATGCAAAACAACTATGTAACTTTCTGATTCTAAATTAACCGTTGTATTAAGTGACTATGTTACTTATTTGACACTTGTACTGAGCTATCAAGCTTGAAAAATATGAAATATTATCTTAGTTTTCTTATAAACAGAAAAAAGGTAAGGAAAAATTTCATATAATTGCTCCGAACAATATATCATTATTAAACAAAATAGAAACACAAATTCAACTACTTACTGCTTTTAAACTTTACCTTTTCATGATTAAACGATATTTTTCGCACGACAGCAGGGTTTCTCAATAATAGAGAGATATATCTTAAAATCCACAAAAAATTTTACATTTTTTAAAACATTAATAATGAAAAATTATTAGTAATGAAAATTTTTATTTGTCATTTTTTAGATATGTATTTGGATAAAATATTTCTTCGTTGAATTTAAAAACTAAATTTTAAGCGTTTTTAAAGGGAAAAAACAATTTAAAAACTTTTATTACTTATAACTAACAATTTTAACCAATAACGATTTTTTTTAAATTTTTTTGAAAACAATTAATATTAAATGCATATTTCTTTTAAATGTTTTGTTTAAAATCTCTTACATTTGCGCTGTCTTCTTAAGCTATTGCAATCTCTGTCACATTCTGTTTCTGATAGTTCTTCATCTAATGAGCCATCATCATATTCCACCATATTATCACATATTCCTTCGTGAAATTCTGTCATATTTTCTGAATCACTGAAAAAGAATCTTGTTCAAATTCTCAGAATAAGAAAATTAAATTTAAATATACATATGGGGGTCTATATTATATTAAACACACTAAATTTTCACCAATCACCTCCTTTTATATACTCTGAGAAAAAAAGTATTGTCATAATTACCAGAATATGGTAAAATATACCTTGTTTCGTGTTCTATAGAAATACCAAAAAGTTTGGTAATTTTTACTGCAGCTCGTAGGTAAGGATGTTGGTAAAACTAACAATAAAATATGGTTTTATAAAATGTGATGAATTTTATAATAAAATTAAGTGATTTAATCCCGATGCTTTTGAGAATGACTTTAAAATCATTTATTTCGTTACATTTTATTTTCAGTTCTGTGTTCTTTCACTGGAAATAAGAACTATGGGTAATAAGAACTATAATTTTAAAACAGAGAATTTCCGGTAAACCGTCATCATATGAACGGAAAAGTATCCAAATGAATGGTTTTAAAAATATCGTATGTTTTGGTTTATCAATCAGAATTAGGGTTTTCCTTTTTACCATAATGTCATTACCATGCAGTTTGGCAGTCTTACCAGAATTTTTTTCTCCGTGTATGGCATTAGAATACTTTCAGAAAATAAATTTTAAAAAATATGCTGATTAGATGTTATAAATTATTATAAAATATAACAAATCTGACGAATTGTTATTGAGATATTATAGCAATTAGAGATGATCGAAGTCAAAGTTGCAGGTAAAAAGATATAATAGTTAATTGAAATAAATTCCCCTTAATTTCAAGAAAATAACTGGATTCAATTATTTGAACTTCAATTTTGAAGTAGTTGTACTTGATATTAATTTACTAGATTAATTTATTAGATGTGCTAGATTTTAATAATATTTTTAATTCTGCATCTGTTGTTAACAAGTAAGTTACTCTGACACAATTTTAAAAATTGCATTAAAGGCCATGATTGTATTGCAGGATTTATTTAAAAACGAATGTTTTAAGCAAAAATGCACTTTTAAGAGCAGCGTCATATGAGAATAAGGGGTTATTCATAATTCCCTCTCGGGTTTCGAAGCGTTATACTAAAAAAACGAAGACGAATATGGCAAAAAAGAACATATGAAATTATGCCGAAAGTATTCAAGTTTTAATTTAAGCAGTTGCCGGTAGATGGCAGTAACATGTACCACTGAAGACAGTTGTAGTAAACATAAGGTTGTAGTAAATAGAGGGAATTATGAATAACCCTGTATGTTGAAACTAGTTAGACAAGAAAACTACAGTTTTTTAGCAATTATGTTAAGTTTAAATTTGTCGCTTACTTTAACCCCTTGCCAGTTTTAATGCTATCTGCTTTCCTTTCTCCCTTTTCTACAATGCAGGCTATTGTCTGTGCTATTTTCTAGACAGCAGCAAAGAGTGGAGAAAAAAATGATGCTTCAAAAATTAGAAGGCTTTGGAGGACTAAACCGGATCGTAATATTACGTTAAAAACAGAGCAGCACGAAATAACATATAGCGTAATATTACGTCAAAAACTGGTTGGGTGTTAGTAGTGATATCCCAAAGTAAGGCTTTTATTCTCGATTTCACAAGAAAACATTTTATCTTCATCCAATTTGCAAAAATACGGAAGCTCCTAAATAATTTATATTGTTTTCAAAGATTGCGAAAAATCAAAGAAAGATTAAAATTTCCTTCTTTCTTTCTTTCTTTCTTCCTGTCCGTTTTTGATAAATTAGAAATTTTAAATAATTAAATAAAAAATTTAGAAGCTCTGCATCGCTTGATTCTTCAAAACAACTCTATAGTAATTATTTTGATGAATTCTGCCTTTGCGTAAAAATAAATGTAAGTTATGTAGAGTTTATATTTTTGGTAAATTGCATAATGCTACGGTTATATTTCCAACGCAGAGCAAAAACTGCATTAGTTACAAATATGCTCTTAAAACTTTAAGAAACATTGATAACGAAATGAAAGAGAAGTTGGGATTGCAAAAGTAAGCAAACGTTGTTGAGAGTGATAGCTATTTAAAGGTTGCGGAAGCTTTATTTCATACATTAGCGCTTGTTAGAAAAAACCATCTTAATAAATATTTCTCATTTACACGAAATTCAAGCTTATATTTTAGGAACAAGTACAAATTTACTGGCACTTCTTTCACTGTACAAGCTGTCAAAGGTTTTAGAAATTAATGTAGGTTTCACATCAAATAACGCGAGATATTCTAAACCTAACAACACTTGATTGGAAATGGCACTTATACATGCTCAGTATGAGCCGAATGGCGCAATAGTTAAAGTTCTAAACTGCCATTGAGAAGGAATTGGGTTCTTTCCGCGGTTGCAGTTTCAAATTCACTTAACTTCCGATAGATGAATTTCAAATTGCCTGAGAAATGAAAGTGGACGTGGAGGAATGTTGACCAAAAATCCCCACCCTCCTTCCGATGCTTTTGAAATTGTGAAACCCTTCTCTTTTCTAACCACCACCTAGGCATATTTTGCTTAGAGTACAAAATTTCCCTTTGTTGAAAAGTTCTGAAACTAAATTATACAGATTACACCTGTTTCTTGAGCTTTAAAAATTCCAACTTCATCAAAATACGTTATAATTACTCAGAGAAAGACATTGTGTTTTAATTTTTAAGGTAAATTATTGTCTGCATTCCTTTCAGGTGTCTCTAAAAATAATAAGATTGAATATTATTAGGTAAGGAAATAATTTTTTTTTGTCAAAAGCGTGATATTTAGTATTGATCACTTTCTTTGTATGTTTTTAAAATCCTGAACAAAATTAAATGTGAAATATAGTAACAGATAGGGTCACAAATGAATTTTCGAGGAGGCTGAAAACCGGAGCAAAATTAAACTAGCGAATCACAATTGAGAAAGATAGACATGAAAGAATCAGAACCTGTTTGAATGTCAGGAAAAGAAGAGATAATATGAAAGGAGATTGATATAAATGCCGTTATTTTTCATCAGTCAAAAGATTTGGTGCTTATCATTAAACCTTTTCACCGGTAATTCGACATAATTCAATACCTCTTTTGATTCTTTCTCGTTTAAATATTATTTGGATCCCCTAGTTTGGGTGTTTTTGAGCAATAATGATTCCATAAATATATATTAAGGGCAATAAACATGGAACACCATGTATGAATAGCTTAAGGTTTCACGCTGCTTATAAGTAGTAAGTAAAAATACAAGATTTTTTTTACTGAAAAATATNAATTGCACATAAGAATATAGGGTGTTGATTTTCAAATTTTTTAATTATTTTTAATTTTATTGAAATGCATAAGTTCTATTTATCTACGAAACTCCTCTTTTAAGCTTGTTTAGATTTGATTTTATAGTTATTTATTTGCCTTGCACACAAATAATCCTTTGTTTTTCATGAAGATAAAAATTAAATAAATATACTTAAAATAAAGTTAGCTGTTTCACCATGCAGTCTTTTTTCGTTTTTTATTATGACAAAGAAAAAATCCAATTTTTCTCGAAATACAGATACATGTTATTTCGTTTTATTAAAATACGTTATTAAGACTATAAATAGAATTGTATGCCTCTTATATTTCCCCTTAAAACTTTGTGATCAATATTTTCCATTTTTATCCTCATCTGAAACAATTGGCTCCGGCAGCAAAAAAAAAAAGGAGTGTTTGAAAACAATATATTTCACGGCGCAAAGGGATTTTTGAGGATTCCAATCAAATCCCAAAAGGCGTTGGATTTAACATGGAAATATTGAGAAAGAAACTAAAAATGCTGGACGAGCAGAATAATAACGGTTTTCACACTAATCATTGTTTCATGTTTTGAAATTGAAACTGTATTTTAAAATGTAAACTTTAATATAGTTCAAAAAATCTGAAAGTGTATTACAAAATGTAATACTGATATAGCTTAAAGTGAGTAACAAAAACAAGAAATCATATAGTAAAGCTTATTCATTTTATAAGCTGCATTATTCGTACGTAACTCTGTCTTACAAGAGGGCTCTAAGTCGTTGTTTTAATAAAAATAAAAACAATTCAACAATTCAAATAACTTCTACACACTCCGAAACTAAATTTATATTTCTTTGAACATCTCAATTACCGTAAACATTTATTTATTTATTTTTTTTGAAAAGTGTGGAAAATTATTAAGGTTGGGACATAACTAAAAAAATCCGTAATCCCTATTATTTTCTTGCTCTACGTTACAAAAAATAAAAAATCTCGAAAATGTTCTAATATTCATTTTTAAACAATGCTTCAAAAATAAAAAATTCTAATTCTAATTTTTGATAAAAGTAAAAAATGACATGATTATGTATTAAAATGTTTCAGCTTACTTTGAAAAAATATCTAGCTGCAAAAAATTATGCATATATATATATGTGGGGGGGGGGCGGAGTTAATCGACCATGCCAAGCTTCATCTATCAAAAGGTACCTCATGATAGAATCAAGTTAGTATGCTTTATATACAAGTGAACGATGTTAAACTTTTGTAGTGGTAGTTACGCCACAGTACTCCCCCACCAGAATTTTATCAGAGATATAATTCGATGAACAGATCTCACTAGTTGCTGTACTTGTGAGAGAGTCACCGGATTTTTTTTTTTTAGTGCTGAATGTGAGCGGTGTATTAACTTCACATTTGAAGTCGCTCCTGTGTTGCCATTAGCAGTTGAGAGTATGCAGGTGTTGAGAGTGTATGACGTTGTATATGTTCGAGACGAGACAGAGTAGCAACAGAGCAATTTCAGTTGGGGA
>NC_092211.1:33574755-33593296 GCF_043381705.1 Parasteatoda tepidariorum
ACGTCAAGGTCACCAATGTGGGGGCGGAGTTAATCGACAATACCAACCGTCATCTATCAAAAGGTACCTCATGATAGAATCAAGTTAGCATGCTTTATATACTAGTGAACGATGTTAAACTTTTGTAGTGGTAGTTACGCCACATATATATGTATATATATATATATATATATATATTCAAGGAAGAGAAAAACGAAGAAAATTGAGAAATTTTATTTACTGCGCATGTTCTGCAAGTAATTAGAATCCATAAAATAAGCTAAAAATATGGAGAAAGCATGGAAATAATGTATTAAAGATTAATGAAACGAGAAGAAGAAAAATAACTAAAATAGTTAAAAAAAAAATATTAATAATAAGTATATAACAATTTTAAAAAGCCGGACAACAAAATAATGAAAAGATATAATCTCGTCTGCAACTTACACGTTTATACGTGAAAAATGGAAGGCTTTCTAATATTGTGTTAGTATTGAAAAATCAAAATATATCAATACAATAGTGTGAGGAGCACCCAAAAAATTTGAAACGAAAATAGAACACATTTAGTCAAAAATCTAAGAAATAAAACATATCAAGCAAAAAACAGAAAATAAAATGTAAGAAAAATATAGAACAAAACACTAAACGTAACATATAAAGGGAGTAGCGAATTAAAATGAACTTTTACGTTCCGGAATCTTCCAAGAATGATTTAAATTATTTTAATCATAAGTTTGCTAAATAACAAAATTTGAAAACAGAAGCTCAAATCGAGGTTTGAAGCGTAAATAGAAGAGATATTTTACGGTGCTTTCTTACTGCTGTACTGAAGCAAGTTTAATTTGTAAATCACCTTGGATTGGCTCAAAAGGGATGTGCACAAAGAGTTAAGATTTAATTGGATAATTTAAAGTTTGTAAATAATAAATTTAATATTTAATTATACAATTTTAAAGAATTTAGAAAATTAACATTTATTTTAAAAAAAAGAAGAAAAAAAAAACAGATTTACCCGTTGCTTGTACAGATTTTTAGGCACGAATTTACCCGGTAAGATTACCACGAGGATCTAATGTTTCATCTCTCTTAGCTAACTTATTTTTACACTATTATGAAAAAAATTATTCTCTCTCTATATAATCTGTTTTCAGATTTTTTGATGATATAACTATCTCTAATTTTCAAGATTATTGCATTTTGTCAAATAATATTTACCTCGAGGAATTAATCTTGCTTCAGAATCATGATGATGATATTAATTTTAATTTTTTCAATTTGGGTATTTAAGAAAGAAGAAAAGATCTGCTTTGTTTATTTATACAATGAAAGAAATTATCTTAATATTCATACAAATAAACAAATTACTAGGAATTCTAATGTTTCTAAAATCATTTACTTAAACACCATTTTTAATCAAATGAATAGAGTTAAAAGAATATGTATATTTATCAAAAAAAGCAAAATTTCAAAAATTAAACAAAAAAAAATTTATACCCAACTAATGTAATTAAGTTCTATATAAAATCATTGAGTAAATTCCATGTTATTATTGTTATTTATTTCACTAAATACTTAGTTAAAACTGTAAAAACTGCTAACTGAATATATAGTTTTACCGCATGCAAATCTAATTTGTACAAGTCCGTGGCTAAAAATTTGTGCAAGTCGGCAAATCACGTTTCTTTCTTTTAATACATGTTAGTTTTCAGAAGTCATTAAAATTGTATAATCAAATATCAAACATTTTAATTATAAACTTTAAATTATCCAGTAAAATATTACTACCTTGCACACTTCTATTTTCGAACCAATCCAGGGTAATTAACAAACCAAACACGCTTCAGCATTGCGGTAAGAACGCGTCATAAAAGATCCCTCTATTAAGCTTCAAACCTCCATTTGTGCTTCGGTTTTCAAATTTTGTAATCTGGCAAACTTATTAAAAAGTATTTTAAATCATTCTTGAAAGATTCCGGAACATGTAAGTTCATTTGAATTTGTTACTCGCTTTATAGACTATGTTTTGTGTTCTGTTCCTTATTTTTCTTGCATTTTATTTTCTGTTTTTTGCTAGTTAGGTTATATTAATCTTTATTATATTATTTTCTATTTTCCATGTCTTCTCTCTCTCTCTCTCTCTCTGTATATACAGGGTGATTCTAAAAAGATGGGAAAAATTTTAGGAAGTGATAGTACACACCCAGACAAACAATTTTTATCATAAAATGCATGGTCGAAAACGAAACCCAAAACCGCTAGAGGGCGTCAAAGTTTATGGTCTTATATGAGGCAAAAACACACAAAGAACGATGAAGTTAAGTTATAAAAGCAAATTTAATGGCATTTGATTACAATAAGTGTTCAAAACAGTGGCCGGCAGCGGCCATGCTGGTACAACGGCGAAGAAAAGATATGCGAACTTTCCCTGCAGCGGTCGAATGCTTGGCGACAAATAACGTAGCGCAGTAACTCGCAATAGGAATGGAGCTTTCTCGTTTGCATGAAAAAACTTTCCAAATGCGCCAGCACCTTTGCGTTTTGTTTTCGACCATGCATTCTTTGATAAAAATTGTTTGCTTGGGTGTGTACTATCACTTCCTAAAATTTTGCNGTTCTAGAGATAATCGACCAAGTCTGCAAATTCTCTTAATTTCTTACGCCAATGTGTATATAGATAGATAGATAGATAGATAGATGATATATAGATGATATATAGTGATAGTACACACCAAGACAAACAATTTTTGTGGCCGCCATTAATCGTAAAGTGGATTTTACTTGGCCGTACGAAAATACATCTTGATTATGAAAATACTAAAAGTGATAATGTCCAGGAAACAATATATAAGTCGTTAAATGAAAATTTACTTTATTAAGCATAATTAGTGATAGAGAATGGCCATTTCTTCATCCAAAAAAAGAAAAAAAGAAATCCCTTAAAGGGATGAAATCAGAATACCCTCTTATTTAGAGATCATACAGCCAGAATATCATTTCTGACGGTTAGAAATTGAGACTGGGGAGGGCCCGAAAGGGCACTCCCAGTCCCCACAATTTTGAAGTTAAAAGTGAATACAATTGTTCCTAACGAACACAGAAAGTATGGGTAGGAGAACCAAAATTGGCAAATTATCAAAATATAACATTGCCAAAACAAAGCAAACCAGCTTATCAGTATTGAGTTAAAAAGAACACCTTGGCGATCACGAGTCGCCAACAAATTTATGGAATTATTGCAACCATGCAGCTGAAACATTTAGCGATTGGAAATTTAGAATAAAAAGTCATACATAGATTTTTGTTTTCGATTAGGCGCGACAGTGAATTAATAAGTCTGCATAGTAATTAAATAAAATGTATCCGTTACATTGATCTATAAGAGAAGAATAAATATTTTATGTTCGTTTTAAAGATAAAGTCATCGATTTATTTTAAATATAATTCTATTAATGGAAATAAGCTTAAGTAATTAAATATATTTTAAAGGATAGGAAATAAATATGTAATGCCAATTGTGGCATCGCAATATATATAAAAAAACTGTGTATATCTCATATTTAAACTGTTTTTTTTAAGAATTTTCTTCTAAAAGAATTTTTTCTAAATAAATTTCTTATGACAAGTTAAAATAAATTTTAAAAAGATTGATGAACTAAAAGAAATATTATATCGTTCTCAAAAAAGCGATGTTTATCAAAACTGGGATAGAGTATGTTCGAATTATCTATATAAATGTTTCCCCAGACCTTCTCCAATAACCCATCTTGACGAAAGTAAAGTACTACTATAAATGCTGTTTAACCGGATTATTTGGATACGAAAACATTTTTCCGCTTTGAAGAAATATTAGAGAAAAAACTTTTGTCAATGGCTGAAACTGAAAAAAAAAATCAGTATTGGGGATAACAAGCAAGTGCATACTACTAGAAGACAATTTGTGAAAAACAATATCAGTATAGAGAATACCAGGATAGAGTATTCCAGTAACGGGCTAATGTCCCTCTGCTTTAAAAACTAGTCAGTGAAAGGAATAGTAAGTAATTGTATACCAGGAAATAGTCTCCATATCCCTTCTGGGTTAACCCCGTTAATCTTCAGTAATTGCAATGCATGATGTTGATAACTAATGGAGAATACTTAAGATTTATTCATATTTCGTAAAAGAAAAAGGACATAGACCTACTTGTTGTATCAATAAATTAAAATTATACTACTAAATTATAATGTGCTGCCAGTTTGCAATTTTCTTCAACTAAAATGATTTGGCAACAATTCTCGAGAGCAAATTGAAATTTTGGAAAAATTCGAGTTATGCATGAAGATGGCCCTTTAACAAATCCCTTTATTTGCATTTCAGCGGGCAGTAGACGTGATATTTTACTACAAATTTAACAGTTGATAATTTTTCAAACAACTTAAATGTTATTTTTTTTTATTCCAGTGAACTTTTTTTTATTCCAGTGAACTTTTGGTACATTTTTGCACACTTTTTTTAATTCGAATTTCTAAGTCTTACAGATTTTGCGCATCAAAATGGAAGTAAGTAATACATAAAAAATGAGAAAAATTAACAAACGAAGTCCTAAAAATAGTTATTAATTTCGAACTATTTAAAATCTTAAGAAAGGCTTTCATTAAAGTCCTAACTAAAATTGATTGACTGCATCAATTTTAGTTAATTGTCAAATTTTTTTTGTTGCATTCCTTTCTCCTGTAGAACTTCTGTACACAGCATTTTTCCTGTAAGTTTAATTGTTCTCCAACTAATTATCGAATGCAAATTTTTCATTCAATTGCACTCCATGTAGATTTTTCTACACACCTTCTATTTCTAAATGTGTTATTCTTGCAGTTTTTAGGCTGTAAAACAAAGTGTGACGTTCAAATGATTATTCAAAACAAGAGCTGTAGGGGAGACGCTTACCATTTTTTAACATAGTGAGACACTATAATTTTTTATTAATTTTAAAAAAATTCTTATAAAGCTATTAATTATAAGGCTATTTAACTGGTATTAGAAGTTCTTAACATTTGTTCAAGCTTTGTTGATCTTAAAACCTAAATTATGTTAATTGCATCTAATCATTATTTTTTAACTGCATGCTTAAAATCAATATACAAAAATGAAATATTTTATAAGAAAGCACACAAAAAAGTAAATTAATAATAACTATCCACGGGCTTTGAAATACCATTAAGGATATTCTCTTGTTTGTACTCCCCCAAAAAAAATTACAGTCACCTTTGATGGCACGCTAAATGTTCCTCTTGAATAGTTTAAAAAATTTCTGATTGCATTCAGGTCATTAAAATTTATTAAAGATGTAGGAACAGGTTTCGTAAACAAAGTGAGTTTTATCAACCCCCACATTTACGTCACATTAAGATGAAAAAATTTAAAATATCACTCACTTAGTACTCAACCATCTGGGTATCCCCGTATTTGGTGACAACTGAGTAACTACCAGACTCCAACCCGACGATTCCATCAAGATGGCCTCGTAGGCCCTGATTAAAATAAGAAAAAGGTCGTGTAAAAATAAATCGTACAACCTGAAACATTGTAAAGAAACGGAAGGTACCAATTTAAGGTACTTATTAGGGTTTTTTTTCTTAAAGGGAATAAGTATTTTGGTGTTATTATATTTCAGATTATGTTCTAAATATTTTTTACTTAGTGAAAAATTACAGTTTCAATTGAAAAAACATTTTACTTAAAAGTTGATTTACAGTCCTAAATAGCAATTTAAATTTTAAGAAAGAAAATATCAGTTATTGTGAGTTTTTCTGGAAAATTCATCATTTCTTTATTCACAGTAAAATATAAAATATTTTGTATTGGGACATTCACAAAAGCATGGTAACAATTACTTTCGCAAATGTTTTACTTTCATCTATTTCAGAAGACTTTATTTAAATAAAAGGTATTAATTACTTTCAAAGAGCAAGATATTAATACTAACGAATAAACTCACTATTGAGTATATAAAATTTTAATGAAATTATTCTGTTTAAAACGTCATTGCTGTATTCTTTAATTTGAAAAAAATATAAATTTTTAAAAAAATTAATGGTTATAAAGTCTCTAGGTAAATTTGTGAAAATCTACATAAAAATTTCTAAAACATAATTTTCTTTTTGAAATTGAATGAATGATTTATTTAAAACTTAATTTCTTATGTCACTTTATTATCCGGAAGATACCAATTTAAGGTGCTTATTAGGGCTTTTTTTCTTAAAGGGAATAAGTATTTTGGTGTTATTATATTTTAGATTATGTTCTAAATATTTTTTACTTATTAAAAAATTACATTTTCAATTGAAAAAATATTTTACTAAAAGGTTTATTTAAAGTTTTAAACAACATTTTAAATTTTAAGAAAGAAAATATCAGTTTTTGCGAGTTTTTTTTGGAAAACTCATCATTTCTTTATTCCGTAAAGTATAAAATATTTTGTATTGGGACATTCACAAAAGCATGGTAAAAATTACTTTCGCAAATGTTTTATTTTCATCTATTTCAGAAGACTTTGTTTAGATAAAAGGTATTAATTACTTTCAAGGAACAAGATAGTAATGCTTACGAATAAACTCACTATTGAGTATATAAAATTTTATTGAAATTATTCTGTTTAGAACGTCATTACTGTATTCTTTAATTTGAAAAAAATCTAAAAAAAAATTAATGGTTATAAAGTCTCTCAAAAAATTTGTAAAAATCTACATGAAAATTTCTAAACCTTAATTTCTTATGTCACTTCATTATCCAGGTCATTATTTTTTTCAGCTAATTTATGAAAGTTTAAATAGTTAAACTGACATAAATATTTTTACAAAAAATGGTATTAATGCAACTTTATTACTTTTCTTTAATTTAAAATGTGATTTTATTTTTCATTTTCTTATTGTTTGATATCAAAAAAACTATAAAGAAATTAAATCCAATGTTTATGTTATTTTATTTCTAATTAATCATTCTATATATACAGTCTATTAAAAATCAATACGTATTAGTTAAACATTGTTCCTATATGTATGTAATTATGTTAGAATTTAATATTTTTTTTAAAAAATATTTTTCAATGTTCTGAGGTTTTTATTTCATTATAACTATTATCTAATAATTAACAATTTTATAATATTTCTTGTCATTAATTTCTTTGAATCTGAGATTTAAGTATGTAAAAAATTAAACTTATTAAAAAACCCATCATTGCATTGTAAAGGGAAAAAAAATTGCCAAATTATATTCTTTTCAAAAAACTTAAAAACATTGTGAAATATTGCATAAAATATTATTTTTTGCAGTATGCTTCCATTGTAGTTATTATGAGTTTTCATATTTTTATAAGAAAAATAAATTTTTCATGAATATTTCTGTAAGTTATAACAGTTTCTAGGTTGCCACTTTAATTCTAAACAATGAAAACTTTGCTCTGATTTTGTTTTATTACTCTCTTAACAAATTTAGCACTTTTCTAAACGGAAGACACGTCCGCATTCTTATAAGATTTTCGGAGCAGCTATAACTGACAACGGTATTTAATATCAGCTAAAATTAATTTTGTTTTTCATTCCTTTTAGGTGGGTCACGGCTAGAGAAGAATTTAATATGCAGAATATCGGGACGCATTTCATTTTCTTCGGTGGGTAAATGACATGTTTGGTTGAACAAAAACTATGTTCTAAGCCCACTTACGTGTATTTTAAAGTTTGCGGAGTAATTTATTTCGTAATAAAGCTGGATTTTCTGAGTGTTTACCAAACTTTTGTTTACACTTTTGTGCTTAATTGCAAATTTAAAAAGATCTTCTTTTTTAGTTTGCAAACTATTTTGAAAATGCAGAAACTTTCAATAACTCTCAAACTTCTGAGCAATTTGGATTTTTTTCTGAGCAAATTTTTTTCGCAGAAAACACTCAATATAGAGAGAAAAACTGGTTAGATGTGGTAAAGCAACAACAGGAAATCTGCACAATCAACTAAGTTTTCTAAAAACTATTCTGTTAGAAATACTCTAAATGCAGTTAGACTTAAAAATGTGAAAAAATACGGTTCATTTACTTTTAATTTCGATGACATTTTTAAACGTCTTAAAATTAGACAGGTGGTACTATGAATTCGAAAGTAGAAATATACCGAAATTTAAAAGCAGATTTTGTAAAACACTTCTTTTTTCATATTAAACGATATAATATTATGAACAAACAGAAAAGCAATCTAAGAAAGAAATCAGAAGGAAAATTATGCAGCGATTAACGAACAGTTTTTATAAAACCCTTTTTTGCGTCATATTAAACACTATTATGTCATACAAAATTAAAATGTAGAAAATGTAAATGAAAACGCAGAAAATCTCTTTAACTTACAAAATTTGAGCAATTTGCATGATTTTTTAAAAAATCACTGAATAACAAAAAGAAAATCCATTATCTGAGGAATCATTTGCCAATATATCCCACATTGATTCTAATATAAGAATGAAAAAGGAAATCTGAAGAAGGAAATATTTTTTTGAAAAAATGTATCGGTAATACTTTCAATACAATTAGAGAAAAAAATTTTGAAAAATAAGTTTAATTTAAACGAATAGCATATCTTAGGTGTAAAAGATTTTTTTTAACATCTTAAAATTTAATAGGTGATTAGATCAATTTAGAAGTTAAATTATGTAGTAATTTAAAAGCAGCTAAACTGTTCTAGTTTTTTACTTTATACTAAACAATATTAAGATATATATAAATAAAATAACATTAAAAAATATATGTATTTTTTATTAAATGTCTCTATAAACATGTTCTGAAACAAATTCACAAGTGAAAAGATTAAATTTTTTTAACTGCTTTCATTCACTGCAAAGATATTACAAGAAAAAATTATCAGAAATTACATTGGGATGATCACATATTTCTATTTAACCATTTATTGTTTCAATTCAGAACATTTTAACGAAAACAAATGCTGTTACTTTCGATAAGAATTGAAATCTTAGTGAAATCTTAAGGAAATAAGTTCAAATGCTATCAGTATTTGAACATATATTATTTTAGTCTTATTTTTAAAACTCCATGTCATATTTATAAGAAAAAATATTACGACGAAATTATAGTGATTATCTTTTTGAACTAAAAATTTATCTATGCTCTAGATTGCATAAAATTCAGATTTAAACTATTGATAAATTTTCCGCCTCAAAAATAAATAAAAATAAAGATAATAAAAATAAGCATGTGATAGTATTGTTTTCTAAATAAATTGCTTACGCAGTTGACTGAATAAATTAAAACTTGTGATGTTAAAATATGAATTGCTGTTCAATGAGCCTAATGGAAATTAGCTTACGAGTAAATAAACAATGATATTCTAACAATACTAATACACATTTTTACGACCTTAATTCTGTGTTTAAAAGAAGTCTCCAAACTAATTCAATTCTATCATCAAAGAAGTTAAATTAAAAAAGATGGAAGAAGAAAGAAAAAGAACAAAAGAATGAGGGTTTTTTTAAAAAGCTAAAGCGTAAAAAAATTCTACATCTTATACTTTTTGTATTCAAAAAGTATTAAAATTTTTTCAACCCATACCGACAAGATTTTTTTCAACTTCCTTTTTTGAGATTATTACGTACGTAGATTGAGTTTCGTTATAAATATTTTTTCTTCAAATGCTTCTCTAAAATGAGTGTATTGATCGCTCGTTATTTTTATTTTTGTTACGTGCGTAGTACTAAAAAAATAAATTTTATTTCTTTAAACTTTTCAGAACAAAGGATATTTTGTCGAAAAATATTCTTTATCGCACTTTTTTTAATAATATTATTTTTTTACGAGTTGCATAAATAATAACAAGTAACAGAGACATGTAAAAAAAGTAGTGCAAAAGTTTTAATAGATCAAAAAAAATGAGGTTAATTCTTTTGAAGAGCTTTTGAGGAATTCAAGTCCTCAAAATAGCTTTATCTGAAATTAATATGTATTTATGAAATAAACATTTCGTTATAAGAGTGTTTATTGATGTTGGTTTCAAATTTGTGTTTGATAGAACTGCAACGACTTCACCTGATTTTTCTTAGTAGTTATCTCTATTCATCCTGAAAACAACTCAAATAAAAGTAAATAACATTCTGTAACAAATTTGTTACATCCGTTTGCTAATTTGATAGCAAGTTAAATTTCGAACTAGAAAGTTATCATCGTGTGAGGAGCCTGATCAATGAACTAACAAGCTCTAGAAACTCACCTAACATTAGAATTTAACTTTAAAATTTGGTGCTTAATAGCGGTAGATAGACTTACACTATTATATCCAGTAAAGCGTTGTCGACCCATATAACACTCTAATTATAATAAAAGTAGAACTTTATTCTTTATTAAGGTACTGGTAGGTACATTTTTATTGTGTTTAAATGCTACTCATTAATGTGAACCAGTACCTTCGAATATTACTAAACAGTGAATTAGAGTATTATGAGTAGAATAGGAGATATTTTTATCCACAAATTTTCAATGAAATGTATTTTAATGTTGATCATTTATATGATTAAGAACATTCTAACATTATGAACCAGTACATTACAATACTATGTGTAGAATCTGAATTAGTTTTTACACAAATTTTCTATGGAAAAAAATTAAATTTGCCCAATATTTCTGAAAATAATTTTTTTTTTTAAATCCAAATTCCCTTATGTTTCATACAGATACAAATTATTTCTGAAATTAAAGCAAATATTTAAACAAGTATAAGCAAATCAAACTGAAAACAAGAATTTATCAAAATCATTCAAAACATTGTAACCAACAATTTGTCCAAATCAAGTAATAATTATCCCAACTCACCCTAATATATTCATGCCATCATTGTTTTTGAGCATTAACAACAAGTTAAAATTAACGAGTATTTGCAAAGGAAATGAGCAATACAATAAAAGAGCCGATGTCGTAGAAAGGAATAATTTGCATAATAACTTTGAACCTACTCATTGCCAGAGATAGAAACTTAAAATTACGAATCCCAGTTGACAGTCACAGTTAACAACCAAAGCTGAAAGGGCGAAGAGAAACCTTCTCACTGGCTTATCCCTAGCGCCTAACTTTGGTGTATAATTTGGCGCTATAATTGCCTCTGTGACTAAGAGGAAATATTTCGATTTCTGTCGCAAAGTGTTCAAAGGGTTAGGGGTGAATGACAACTCCGCCCCCACTCGTTCACACTCAAAGCCAGCATTAAGCGTTCTTATACTTCAAGCGGCCTAGAGATTCAAGGCCTTACTCAATTAGTAATCACCGACGATGTGTATCATGAGCCTTAAGCTTTAATTTGAAACAAGTGCTCACCTTAATTCGTAGTTATTATCCTACGCAAATTAATACATTCCCCTTTAGCGTTTGGTGTTAATTCACCTTCCTAATCATCGAATAGTTTTCCAAAAGCTTTGTCCATGGAGTTGGTTTACTTTTATCTTAGGGATCGTTTTAACAGAGAAGTGTTAATTATGGGGAGATAACGGAAAAGAATTTTCGTTGTCATCTTATCTTTCACGGATAAGATATTTCACGTCTAGATTTTTTCTCGTCTCCTTTTGTACTGCTTCGATTTTTCGGAGCAATCTTTCTTTCAGATTTGGGAAGTTTTAAATGAAAATGCTTCTCTGATAGGGGCCTTCAGAATAAATTGAATCATTTTTTATTTCTTTCCACAATAGATAAGAGTCCACTTATTCCAGTGCTTTTGCATTTTCTTTTTTCCAATCAAATAAAACATTTTTATTTAAAAGACTTAATTAGGTATTGTAATTAACATATATAGATTCAATTCTTGTTATCGAACTACAAAACTTGACGTTAAAAGTTTATCAGGAAAGAGAAATTATTTTTGCCTGAAAAAATGAATTTAAATGCTTTTTAAACTAAATTGGAGGATTATAGGAAATATTTTGCTTTAATGAGGCTATACAGTGGCAATTGTATAATCATATATAACATAGGATAAAACTGATGCCCAACCCAAATTTTTAACAAGATATATTATTGATGATTATAGAGTTTTGAGTAAAATAAAACAAAGGTGTTAGCATATTGATGTTTCTAAGCAATTTTGTGCCCTTTATAAGTATACAATTTCTTATAAACATACAATTAAGTTTCAGTATAATAGTAATTAGTAACAAAATATATATTTTATCAATTTAGAGTTTAGCTCAAAATAAAACTAATGTTTTAGTGCATTGGTATTTATTATCATCGATAAATACAAATGTATTTATATAGGTGATGTTTTCAATTTAATTAGACAATTTAGACAGCGAAAGTTGCAGTAAAAATTTTATCATTTATTTTTTATCAGTTATAAAACAGAAAAACTTAGCGTCACATTTGCGTTTGAGAATGAAAAAGTTGCTACTTTTTAAAACAGTTAAGTAATTTCCATATTTCTTTAAATTTATTGAATCTACGATCCTTAATTTGAAAAATCATTAATAGAATACTTTAATTGTCTTAGACAGAATAAAATTCTATAAATAAAGCACAGCAATATATTTTAATATGTAGAAGGTGTTTGTAAGGCGCACATTTATTAGCAAATAGTTATTGTTAATTGAGAATATTGTCTAAAGATATCCAGTACAAGCGACTGTAAACAAATGGTGAAAACGTTTTAGTATAGGACGTGCAATTATATCGGACCAAGAGTAAACGAACGTCGTTTTTACCAATGAAACCATTGTTGCCGTTAATAAAATGATACGAGTTAATCAAAATGTTACGATTTGAATGAAATGATACAACTTTTCCTGATATAAGTTCTGTCACAAAATTTCTTACCACTACTCCGAGTTGTTTTGTTTTGAATCCATTTTTCTTAGATGAACTTTGCAGTCACATCAAATTCTCTAATGCGAGATGATTATTCAGTTATACGCTTAATTCAATACATCTTACTTTCCTTTATAATTTCGTAGAATAGCACTACCTTTTTTACTGCATCTCAACTGCTATCATATTCGTCCTTTCTTATTTTGATTTAATCCTATACATTATCCGTCAGAACTATGTTAAAAAAACGCATCCATAAAATTAGCTTCGTTATGAAGCCCATTTTAGTTTGATAAAATTTCAACACCATTGCATTTTAAGGATTTGTGTTAATTATCTTCACATAATTTACTTTTCATTTAACTATGGAAGTGAATTTGTAACATTTCATTTTCAATATTTATCTTAATGTTTAATATATAATTATGCAATGCTTTCCAATTATATACTAAGAAAATAGAATTTTAAATTTGTTTAGACATGTTAAGAACTACAAGCTTACACTTAAATTCTGATTGAGCAAAGAGGTTAAAATAAATTTATTTTCCTGAGCAATAATTATAATTTTTACCATATAATTCGTAATTGAACTATCTGGAATAAATTATGGCACAATCTTCGGTTTTCGAAACATATTTAAACTGTTACAATCAAAAGTATGGTAATAAAAAACAACGTTAAATAATAAAAAGCGTAATCCGAAATATGAAACCTCATTCCCTTACTTTGATTTTCCACTACATTTCAAAATTAAAATTGGAATATCTAAGCGCAACATTATAAATAATTTAACACCCATTCCATATTATTTTACAAACAAAAAGTAAATAAAAAAATAATATAATATAAAAAATAATAAATTAATAAAAAAATATTTATAGTGAAACAATTAATTAAAAATATAAAATGAATCGAAACTAATAATGCTTTGCATTTTATAAGATTGTCAACAATGTTAAAATTCATGAATAAATAGAATGAGAGTAATTATTTCAGGTAATTCTTAGTTTAATGAAGGTAAACTGCGTAAATGATCGTATTTAAATGGTGCCATTTCTCGTCATATAAATACTTAAATGAGCAATTAAGAGATAAACTACGCATTTGCTTGTAAATGGATGGCCAAAATTACATAGATATTCTTTTAAAATGCAGCAATGCTTACTCAACGTAAATTGAAATATTTACTTTTACTTCCCTCGAATTATCAAATATGTTTTTCATTTAATTAGCAAGAGAGCAAAATTTTATTTCAGTAAGTGCGTTAAAAAGCATTATTAAATTTTTACAAATCTCAATGTTGTATCGTAAAAATTTAAAACTAAATAGTTTTCTAACAGAAATTTTCTCTTGAGAATGTTAAAATTTCCATAATTTCTTTATTAAAATGTATATCTCAGTAATTAAATATTTCTGTCATATATATACAAATAGAAATGAAAGGTTATAGGTATGTTCAGATAAAATGGACTTACTTTCTTTTACGAAACCTGAAAAATACTCTTTTAAAAGGGCAATATTGTATTTGAATGAGACATAAAATTTTCAATTCCTTATTACAATTCTTAAGATTTTATATTTGGGTTGTACTGGGTGCTATGAAACAGCAATCACAAGAATCGATTCCTGCAATTTCTTTGCTTTTACCAATAAAAGTTTTTGTGGAAGTCACAGATGTTGCTTACTCTTTTCTTATAAAACGATATTTGACAAGATAGTGGAGGTGAAAATTTATCCCTTATATGATATATTAAAAAATACAAATCTTATTTTTCTATCATATTGTTTAAATTTCATCTTTACTTTGCAATAGAATAAATAATGTTTTGAAATAGTAATTACATTGAGAAACAAAACTATCAGAATATAGTGAAATTTAATGTGTTCCTGGCTCTATGGGAACACTAAAAACTCGGTAATTTTTACCGAAGTGCTTTGGTAATTATTTTGGTAAAATTAATAATACTATATGTTTTTGTAATACCTGATAAAATTTGGAATGTGTGGTAATTTTATGATGATACATTAGAATATAGCATAAAAAACACTTATTTGGTAAAATTTACACTTCAGTTTTGTAGTTTTACTAAATGTGTGGTAATAAGATTTTTATCCTTGCAAACCAGAATTTTCGGTAAGCCATTACCATACGAACGGGACAGTTACCATATACCTAGTTTAAATGCGGTATATTTTTGGTTTTTATTCATCAGAATTATGAGTTTATTTTTGGCAGCAATGTCGTTACCATACAGTACAATAATTTTACTAGATTTTTTTCTCCATGCACAATTAACTACTTATTGTTTCGGAAAGAAGATAATATTAAAATATTAGTATCAAACCAATATTATTTGTTTGTAAGATATTTGCAAGACATTATATTTTATTTATTTCAATTTTTTTTCAAAATAAAATTAATAAAATCATCAAATAGCTATTAAGATTTCAAATTTAAGGAAGGCAATTTTTCAAACACCGCTACATTTTCAAACTTAATAATAATATTTTGTTGATCAATGCTTTACCAGATAAACCAGATCGTAAAGTGTAAAAATGTAAATTCTGCTAAAGAAGGTGCAAAATCTGCAATAATCATAAAAAAGAACTGCTGGAAAACTGAAATATTTTAGAACAAAAAGTGGAAATTTCACTGAAGCAAAAACTATGCTCTAAAAAAATTAAAATCTGCAATAAGAAAGAGCATAATTAAGAAACAAAAAAACAGTAAATCGTAGTTGCGTAGCAATAACGGCTCAACCTATAGCTTATTTAATTTCATGGAAAATCAATATATAAGCTTGGAGATCAATATATACGCCTTATGGACAAGCTGCAGTATGTTATGGAAATATTACCTTAATAACTACCTAAATGAGTATATTTTTGATTTGAATTACAATGATTTATTTCTTTAACGAGAAAATCATAAAAGACCCCGTGTAAGTCATTCGGAAATTAATTCTCTGTCAAATTGCCAAACAATTTAATGTATTGTAGTTAAAAACATTCCGATTAAAAGTTCTCAGAGACATGAAGTCCAAAAATTTATACTTTCGAAGGTACGAAGCCTCACTTAAAAATAATAACTTTCAACTCTCTAATACCGTCACGACATCAGCGTAAAAGAATGTGCGCCACGTGGAGGTTGTCGAATTGGAATTTGCACGTGGTATAGCCCTCATAAGAGATGATTGTTTAAACAAAAGGGCACTTGGATATATTCAAATATATATAGTTACGCATAAATATAAAGTCATCAATTACTTGAATGTTATTTAAGTTTTGTTAGGCAGGTTGATTCGCTGCATCACAGGTACATTCTTTTAACTTCGTAGATAAATACTTGATGTTATCTCTATATCGTGCAAAAACCATATTACACTCGCAATGTGTGCGCTAGTACCCAATACACAATGCTGTGTGCAGTGCGCTTCAAGCACCTTTCATCCAAGTGACTGTTGCCCTTACCTCTTACGTTTGACACTCCGTAACTCACAAGCTATCCATTTTTGCATGTCAATGAGAAGTTTTGCTTAGAATGTTTTGCATTACAACATATTAAATTCTTAGCCAATTTGACAGAATTGGAAAATTTATGGTGTCCTTTTTAGAACAATTCTTCTCTGTGATTTCTCGTTCAGTACATTTTTAAATGCAAAACATCTACCTGAAAAAGTGTTTATTCTAAAATTCTAAGATCAATATATGATTATGAGATTTGTAGTGTGGTTATGGTTGGTTGGTTCTAATGCCACTTGCTCTAATGCCACTAATGTTCTAATGCCACACGGGCAAGCCTGCTTGGTGAAACCGAGCAAATTTAAGGCAGAGAGTGCGATTCCTGTTTTTCACTGGCGCCATCTATGGCTAAAAATTCGACTTCTGCCACATCATACGTCATACCTGTTTATAAGGCGGACCCATTCATACATCCATTCATTCATCCCCAGGTCGCAATTTTGACCTGAATCAGAGAACGATCGATCTCCAATCCAGT
Organism: Parasteatoda tepidariorum; assembly: GCF_043381705.1. Classification (NCBI taxonomy): domain Eukaryota; kingdom Metazoa; phylum Arthropoda; class Arachnida; order Araneae; family Theridiidae; genus Parasteatoda; species Parasteatoda tepidariorum. Next base: position 33,591,553 of record NC_092211.1, read on the forward strand.
ACCCCCAGAGGTGTTGATTTGTTTTGGGAACATAGAGGACTTTGCGACTCAACAGAATTTAACGTGGATCAGTCACCAACTACTCGGCTGAGGGGTTCGAACCCACGAACTCTCGGACATGGGCCCAGTGCCCTACCGACCAGGCTATCACGGCCGATGTAGTGTGGTTATTGTACTAGCAATGCGGTTCGTTCACTGACTTACCACAATTAACTTAATTTTTCATTTATTAAACAGCTGTAATAAGTGACCCCATCAGATGTTAACAGTAATTTTCTTATTGCATGAACTTTAGACTAAATTTCTGATTTGTAAATAAACGAAGCATAAGAAAGTGTCATTCGAGGGATGAAATTCTCTTTATTCACAACTCGAGAAGTATTTCCGTAGGATCTTTCTGACCCCACAATTTAAGAATAAAATTTCCAAATCTCAATACATTATAAACTTAAGGCAAAAAATAATTCTAAAAAATAAAAAATATTGTTTTCAAATTATTAAACAGCAGCGGTCGCCATAGCAACGCATGAAATAACTACAAGTGCGCACTGTTTTCTCCAGAACACGAAATTTGAATTAAACTACAGTCTGTATTTTATGTATAACGTGATTACAAAGAATTTGTCCATGATAAGGTGTTTAAAAAATTATAGAATTTATCAAATTCCGAAGTCGTTACAAAAATTAAGGTATAATATTTTTTGCAATTATAAACTACAGCAAGTTACTCTAAAACGTCACTTAATTTTAGTTATTACACAACATATTTCTAATTGAATGACAAAGGTTTCTTCCCAACTATCATTATGTTTACTTTATACCATAAAATAAATATTTAATGTTACAAATTTAAGATGATAACTTAGAAAACATTGCTAAATTAAGTTTTTATTTTATGCAACTCACAAATTGCTACAATTAAAGAAACTGAAAAATTATTATTTTAATTTAGGACGGAAAATTTATTGATGAGCAAACTCATTCGTAAATTTAACAATTCTTTATCATTATAACATAACGCTAACATTATTAATTCGACATTACGAATTTATAATCATAGCTTCAAGGAAATCCTTAAAATTCAGCTTTTATTTTATTGCTATGAAAAATTGATGTAAGCAATGACTTTAAAATGATAATTATTTTCATTTAGGTTATAATACATTTACCTAAAGCTCTTACAATGTTAACATTTTAGTTCTGAGCTTGATCTTAAATAAAAAAAAAAATTTGTTTTGTGACTTGATAGGTGTTCAGGCAGACTTTATTTCCAAGGCACTTGCATCATTAGCCGTAATGGAATCTCCCAAGTGGTTTTCTCAGTGTTAACTAAGTCATTAACTAGAATCTCTTAACCAAAGCAAGAAAGAGACAGAGATGAGACCCTAGGGTATTCGCAGGTATGTACTGGAAGGGGAATCTCCGGATTTGAGCCCTAATGAAGATGATGATGACATGGTGAAGATTTTTATTTGAGTTAAGCACGGAACTCGCAGAAAAATTGAGGGGTGATTTTTTATTAATGTCTGCCTAAAGTAACTGGTTTGTAATGGCAATACGTTTTTAGTGTCGAAATCGAAGCAACTTATTAAATTTAAGGCATAAAAGTTGAAAACTAAAAGAAAACATTATTTGGAATTTACGTGTGAGGAATTGTGCAAGAGATTCATTAAATTTTTATTAAAAGTATTGTTAATTTATTTCACTCAGGTAAAATTATCACTCATTAAAATTATATATATAT
>NC_092211.1:33593357-33596177 GCF_043381705.1 Parasteatoda tepidariorum
TATATATATATATATATATATATATATGAACTGCATTTTTTAGTAAAATATTCTTTTGATTAAACTAAATTTATTACATTTCTTATCGAAATTATTGATTAGTAAATAGTAAGTATTTAATGATAAAAAATATTAGAATAATATAAAAACATTTATGAAATACTTATGAAGAAAAGGAATTATTTATGATGATAACGAAATACTTAAGGTTACATAATTTATGTGGATAAGGCAATATTTATGATTCATATAATTCATATAAAAATAAGGATATCTTTATTATTGAAAATATTTTAATACTATTCGCACAGTTACAAAAAGGGAATGTTTAGTATGTAAAATTAAAGGGATATTTACAATATGATAAAATTTTGAGTTAACAATGGAACTTGTTGAGAAGTTAAGATGATTTATCAGATTTAATTTATTATTACAATGAAAATATTTTTAACTGCAAGTAATAAAGCATTTCATATTTAAAAAACTTATTTTTGAAATATATTCTCAAACTTAATAATTATAGCATTAATGTGAAACTTTCGACAGGAAAAAAAACTTTTAACAGCTTAATAAATTTCTTCCGAAGCAGGAGTGCTTAAGGGCATAAAAGATCTAAGATTGATACATTCTAGAACTATATCAACTAATTGTTTAAACATTAAGTTAATAATGAAAAAATATTCAAATATAATCGTTTGAATAGATTTCTTAAACTAGAAATTCGTAGGTTTCGTCAATATTATTGGATATCGTATTTTTATTATAATGTCTAAGTAAATACTCGAACTGAAACATAAAACGTTTTGATTGTTTGCCACAAACATAGTTACATATGAAAATATTGTGTGCCTTACAGTCTGTTTGAAATATTTCTTTCATTATTAAATTAAATCGATAAGAAATTTAAAGTAAGAGTTTACAAAGTATTATCTTCTCTTGGAAATATATTTCCTTAAATTATTTTATTTTTCAGCTTTATTCAGCTTTCCTTAAAATATATTTCAAAATCGTGACTGAAATCACAATGTTTAGAAATATAAATCTGATTTTTATTAAAAAGATTTGCTTACTCATTATTATTCGTTATATTTAATTTCTAGTAATAATTCCTTTTTGAATCACTAGAAAGATCTCATATTATCAGTGTAAGCATTCAAATACGTGATTCCAATATTATTAGAATTAATATTGACTAGAATTAACTAGAAGAAAAATTTTAATTCAATTTGAGCTATGTAAAATGTATAGGAAATTATATGTTATGCAATGGATAATAAATCATATTATGATATATATATATAAAATATACTTCCGCATTGAACAAAAAATTATTCGTAAATTTATCCAATTCTTGCAACTAGAAAAAAATGAAGACCCAATTGTTACCCCCAAGATTCAAAAATAGACCTTCAAAGTTAGGCACTTGCCAATTAGGGCAACTACACTATTAAAATTTTCCTTCTAAAATTACGGTAAGCTGTCTGTCCATCCGATTAACCATAAAGTTTACGGAAAAGAAAAAATTTTTCCTTTATAGTATTATAGCTATTTACAAAAATATCGTTATAAGACCATGAATACAAAACTATACGGGTTTTTAACCATTTACAACTAGCATTTTTTAACTAGACAGAAGCTCGGCTTTTCGTAAGTTAATGGTCATTGGAAAGTGCCGGACGCTGGGAATTCTTCACGTGTTGAACGGAATTGAGAAAATATTGTAGTGTCAACACTTAGGACTCGAACTTCAGTTCTGATGTTCATGAGATTGACAGATGAGCCCGCTCGGCTATGATATGTACGCAGTAGCGAAGAACTAAGTAGCTTCATTAGGTGGTTCCAGTTGGTGCGATAAAATTCAGGTTATTTAACCGTATTAGGTGAATGCAGTTAACAGATAGTTTTTCTTAAACTTAACTGTTTGATTACCATTTCATTTATGGTTATTTGACTGTGTTGATTAAATATGGTAAGATAGCCATGCAATCAATTGTTATTTAACCATTTCTTACGAGAAATTTCTAACAGAGTAATATAGCCAACTAAAACGAAGAAATTTGATTTGAATGGTTTGTAACAGTTAAAATTTGCAGTTTTTTAATTTAGTTAGAAATATTTGAAATATGTTTGGAATATTTTTACCATAAGTGTGTGCAAAAACAGAATTGTTTTTCAAAAGAAAGTATATTTAAAAAACGGTATATTTAAAATGAGTTTGTTGGAATTTTCGTATTCCGATTCCCAATTGAATCTTAGAATATTACAAAATAGACAATAGAAAAAAAAATCCATACAAAATAACTCTTTAAATTTTCTTCTGGTTCACAAAACAGCAAAATCTTTTGTAACGGTTAAAATTTGTAGTTTTTTAATTTAGTTAGAAATATTTGAAATATGTTTGGAATATTTTTACCATAAGTGTGTACAAAAACAGAATTGTTTTTCAAAAAAAGTATATTTAAAAAACAGTATATTTAAAATGAGTTTGCTTGAATATTCCGATTCTCAATTGAATCTTACAATATTACAAAATAGACAATAGAGAAAAAAAACCCACACGAAACAAATCTTTCAATTCTCTTCTGGTTTACAAAACAGCAAAAAATATTTCAAAATACTTTTATTAAAAATAATTTATGGAAATATATATATTTTTTTAAATTTCTATGCAAATCCTTATGAAAACTATTCTGAGACTATTCTTAAGAAAACTATTAGAAATTTTAAACATAAATCGTGCTATGGTGCCTCATACTGCTATACAAATTATTTGTGATGGAGTACATACATATATATATATATATATATATATATATATAT
>NC_092211.1:33596438-33639323 GCF_043381705.1 Parasteatoda tepidariorum
ATATACATATATATATATCATATAATATATATATCATATCTATGATATGACGATCATATATATATATATATATTCAGCTTTTGTGCCGTTTGTCACTACCCCATTTCAAAACCATATATGCAATATGTAAATATATCCTTATTGAAATGCACTTTGAATTGCAATATTAGAAATAAATTATAAATTTAATGAGAATTTTAGGAAGTATATTTATTTATAAAGAAAATGGCAACCACCTATTTTAATATTCATTTATGTAAGATAATCCCCTCTGCAATGTAAATAGTGAAAAGGGAATAAGTTACTTAACGTGTACATAAACTTTAATTTTCAAATTTAACATACAAGCATCTGAAACTCGTTTTTTCACTTAATCCTTCGCAATTTATAAAGGATTGAAATGACGCATATAGAAACAAATGACGTCCAATGCATCATGGGAAAGCGAATCTCTTCTCTAACATGGATGGAGACGAAAGTATTGTATTTACTTTACCATCTTTCATCCTAATGAAACAATGAAGATCATTAATTTTCTCTGTTTGCACACTGAAATCGATAATTAAACAATAGAGTGAAGAGAGCAAGGCAGGAAATGAAATCAGGAAAAAAAATAATCTCCTCTTCTGGTGAATTTTACACTGAATAGAGAGAGACAATGAAACTCGTTATTCGTATAATCTCTTGCAAAGAACTCTAATGTTTATTCTATTTTTGAATAGGTGTTAGTGAATATCGCAGTCTGTAAATTTCTTGAAATAAACTCGTTTCCTGGAAAATTGTTTACACTAATTATTTATGTTTATTTTGTCTGTGATCATTCTTGGTCATTGTTAATAATAGTTTGATCATCATGGTTATTCTTATATTTTCTAAACAGGTAATTAACAAAGATATCCGGGCAGCGCTTATAAACTATGCAAGAAAGGACTGTTCATTATTCCTTAGAAATACGGAACTGAATTTTTATTTCTTCATAATGTTCACAATCTGTATTGTCAGTTAATTTTGGAATAAATTTCATGCTATGTTTATTTAAGAAAAATAAAATTAATTTCGATAAGCCTACTCTATCTTAATTAACTGACTTTAGATATTTTTATGTTACCATGCGTATTCAATTTACGTCATATTTAATTTGAAATTAAGTTCGCTATCGAATTCATAATGTTTAATATATATAATATTTTATTTTAATATCATGATTCACAAGATACAAAGTCTTGAAATAAAATTTAGATATAATACAATTCATACTGAGTTTAAAATAAAATATTCTAAGAAACTTTTCATTTTTAAATAATGCTTAATTAGTTTTTTTGAGAAGAATTTCGAAATTTTATAAAAAATTACCGTTAAAAAATACATTTTTATTAAATTCCCATTTGATAAAAATTTATGATTAATTACTTTAATCATTATGATCAATTTAATAATAATTTAGTCCATAACGAAACATTTGTAGCGATAAGGAATATAAATATGATACAAAATTTAGCGAAATAATTTTCCGATTCATTCGTATTGAAATAATTATTTGTTAAAACATATTTTTTTTCACTGAATATTTTTTAAAATACAAATAATTCATTAAATGTTTAAGGAAAAACGTCTAACGACAAAAAATTTAATTGCGATTTAGAAGCAATGCTTTAAAATTTAGAAAATGATCCAAGTCATTTTCTTTGTTAGACCCCTTTTCACTTATAATCATTAAAAATATGTACAGTGTTTTTCAAACTGCATTTTGTAATTAGAACCGTTATAAATTCTCTAAAAAGATATACTGTTGTTATTTAACATCACTTTAGTTTTAAACATCACTTACTTTTACTCGTTTTTAACACAAATTTACTCGTTTTTAACACAAATTTACTTTTTAATCGTTATCGCCACTTTAAAACGTATGATTTATTATACAAATCACTTGAACCTTTAACTGGACAAAGAAAATTTTAATGACGGAATTATTGTAAGTTTGAAGTTATAAATAAATGACTCGTTAGTGAAACTAGCAAAAAGGTAGTCGAAAATATAATGACTAAAAACATTATAAAACATTATTAGAAAAGAAACATTAACATTATCACTTACATTTAATTATCTTTATTTATTTATTTATTCTTTGTGCAATTCGAGTAAAGTTTTAACGCGCAAAAAAACATGTCTGCTTAACTTCACACGTTAATGTAAAATTTCAAGTACTTTTTTCCAACGAGATTTTATTTCAAATCAAAGAAATTTTATTTGAAATTAAATCCAATCGAAAGAGTTTTATAACTGTAATTTTTACCGAAGCGCTTTGGTAATAATTTTGGTTAGATTAACAATAAAATATAGTTTATTATTAAGTTATAAAATTTGGTAAATTGGGTTAAATTCAGTAGTTTCATCGTGATACTGAAGAGCAAAAAAATTATTTACTCAGTTAAAATACTTTGTATTTTTTACTAAATGTGGTACAAAACTGCCATAATGCAGTAAAATTTACCGTGTTTCTGACTCTATGTGAAAGTATGGTATTTTTTCAAAGGTAGTTTTCTAAAACAGAGATGGCTTCATATTAAGAGATAAAATTTGGTAAATTTAGCAATTGTATCATAATAGTAAAGAGCGTAGCATAAAAATATATTATTCGGTAAAATTTACTTTTCAGTATTGCAATTTTTACTAAATATGGTAATAAGAACTATAGTTTTTACAGACCAATTTTTTTTGTAAAATCATTGCCCTTCATTTATTTACTATTAATTAATAAATATACTAAAAAATTAACAAATGACAGGTTTAAGTACCGTATATTTCGGTTTATTAACCAGAATATTTTGCCAGATATGTCATCACCGAACAGTGCGGTTATTGCACCAGTACTTGTGTTTCTTTGTGCATAATGTCTAAATGTGTAATGATTTTTTTTCTCTTAGTGGCGACACTTATGGCCACTATTCCCCTTTTATTTTAACTGAATATTTTAAGTGATCTATAAAAAGGAGACCCTGAAAACTACATGGCATTGAAAATCGAAAAAATCTAAATCTATATTACATTTAACAGTTTATAAATAACTCTGCTTGCAATTTAAAATGATATTATCTATTTATTAAACAAATGTAGTTGTTTCAAATAGTGTCACTATTTTTATTCATTAAATTATTAATTACACATTTAAATTCATATTTCGCTGAAATCTTTATCTTTTCACAAATCTTCCACTGCTGCAGCCAATTTCAATGCTTTTAATTCCTTCCAATCATATCAAATGCAATCCTATTTATCACATTATCATTAATAATATAGAATTTCGAACTAATATCTTTTCAATTTGTAAAATTTAAAAAAATTCCCCAGTTCTGAAGGTGAATCTTATCTATGCACTGATGCCTACCATAAAAAACCGGTACTTTGGATGCATCATCTGTAAAATCCATTTTATCCTAAAATCCCTTTTTACCATTGACGAAATATATCTTAATTTGAACAGTAATAGTTATTTAATTAGATTGACAAAAGGATTTTACGGTAATTATTACTGTAAAAACTATGCTATACCAGATTTTTCGTTCCGTAATATGTTCTGTATTTCATTTCCTGGTAAAAAATACCTCCCATCTGGAGTGTCGGTACTTTTTACTGTAATTTGATCCGGAATTTTTTTATCTATTTCTTTCGGAATGACATCGGCTTTTCAAAAATGGCATTCTCTTCTTTCCAGAAATGGTTTATAAAGTTATTACATAAAAGTTTCTAAGAATCAGAATTCTATAAAACACTTAATTTTTTTTCGAAATATATTTTATGAAATCAAAGACCACCATGAGTTGCTCAGAAAATTTGATCTAAGTTCTTCAGATAATTCTAATTTTTTTTATCTCCAGAATAGTAATATTTTTTTCTGTCATCAAATAGAGAATTCCGATATTTTCTGACATTCATTTAGAAGGTTTTAAATATTTTTTGCTTTAAACTTATGAAGCTGTGAATTCAATTCGTAAATACCCTAATAAATATTAATTTAGATAAATTTAACTTATTTTCCAATTCAATTGTATATTTAAATAATGCATTTAACTTTATTAAACTTGATAGTTAAAATAGTCGAATAAATTTTTAAAACATGGTATTTCTTACAAACTCTTCAATGCTCAAACAAAACTTTATGCCATTAGACAAAGAATATAATGTGTGTTTTGGAATGTTCAATGAAAAGAATGAATAAAAAAAGCTAACATAAGTCAGATATAATTTTACTACCAGGACTAAATGATTCATACTTAGAGTAATAATACGGTAGAAACTGTAAAAAGCATAAATTTGAAACAATTTATACTCAAAAAGAAAGTTAGTTTTAAAGAGAGCAATTTCTAGAGCAGTTAGTTCTAGAGAGCAATTTTTTTATTTCAGTGCAGTTCCTCTTTCTAAACCACAGTCTAGAAAAATTTATTGAAAGCTCAAACAATATTTAAAGTTAACTTTCATAGGAAGAGCATTGTGTTTTACAATTGTAAAGCAAAATGCCAAGAATTTCCCTTGAGGTTCCAATACAATTCAGGTTAGGTTTATTTATTTTTAGTAATTTCTCACGTTTTTCCTTATGTTATGCTTTTCTATAATTTACTCCATATAGATATTAAAAATGTCATTTTAGTGGTTTTTATTAAACATCAAGTTTAATAAAAACCACTAAAATGACATTTTTAATATCTATATTTCTCTTTTCAATTTCGTTCTAATATATTTCTTAAACTACGCAGAAGAAACTACAGCGTATAATTACCTCATGTGCAAATTAATAAAAAAAAATTGCAATTTCATGAATTTGCACTGTATCAATTTTTATGGCACCAATTTGTAATGTATCAATTCGTATTTCATCAATTTGTATTGTATTGATTTGTGTTGTAACGATTTGTATTGTATTTGTATTATTATCAGAATATTTATTCCTAATTACCATTTTTATTGAGAAAACGAATCACTGAATGCTTTAACATACTTAGATATAGGTAGACGAATCCTAAGATTTTATGCTTTTTTTATTTCATATATCTTATTAAATTTAAGATTTCCCAAAATTGCCTAAAGAAAACAATTACTTTTGCATTCCTTCTTACATCCAAAATGAATATTATTACAAATGTATACCTATGTTTTAAATTCTTGTTTTTTTATATGCGCTAAGATTTTTAACTTTATTATAAATAAAATAACTGTGAAAGCATAATATACGAAATATAATTTTGTATAACGCAGAATATCACGCAAAGTTAAATGATGTTTCGCAAGGTAGTAATTAAATAAAAAAAAGGTTGAGGATTGATAAATCAACTTATAAATACATGACAATAATGCTTTGAGCCGATGATTTATTCCTTTCAAAGAATGAAATAAATTAAATACTTTAAAAAGCGAATCCATACAGTTATCACCTTGTGATCATATGGGGTCTAATTTTGTTTCAAAATATTTAACTTCCTTCAAAGTAAACTTTTAAAAAATTAACTTCTTGTGTCCATTTCCTTCACTTCATAATTATTATTTTCAAGTTGAATGAAATACAAAATGAAAAATACTGAATAGTTGAAGGAAAATTTATAATGTTTTAATAATTTTCATTCGGAATATTTCAGCCTTTGTTTTTTGCTATTTGTTTAAAATCAAACAGCCATCTCTTAAAATTGAAACAATATTATATGTAGTCGTAACTGTACTTTCAACTGTACTCTCTATTAATTTACTCAACAAGCAATTTCTAGATAGCTTGATTAAAAGAAAATGCGTATAATTTCTATGCTATTTCCCAGTAACATTTAATGATTAAAGTGATGTCTTATGGCGCGTTCCTACTGCAATACAGCAGAGCGTTTAATATGTAAAATACCTAGGATTGATCCGAAAGTGGATGTGTGCAAAGTAATAATATTATACCGAATAATTTAAAGTTTATAATTAATAAGGTTGATATTTAATTATGTAATTTCATTGATTTTAGAAAATTAAAAATTATTTAAAAAGAATCATTATTTGCTCGTTTTACACAGATTTTAACATGCTCTAAATTATTATTATTACTGCAGAAATCCATAAAAATTGGTTCTAAGAATGATGCCCTCAACACACGAAATTAGAAAACAAAATTAAAAATGGAAACAAAATGAAAACGAAAGTAAGTAAACAGTAGATAATATTAAGCCCTAAAACTGCATTAAATATAATCACTAAAACATAGCGCAATGAAGACAAAAAGGATAAAAAATGAGATAAAAACGAAGAGAATTAGTAAATTTTATTAAGTATGCATAAGCTGCAAGTATATAGAACTCAAAAAATAAGTTTTAGTGTTGAGAAAACATGGAAAATAATAAGATTAATTAAAAGAGAAAATGAAAAATTATAAAAATAAAATAATTATAAAAAAACATTGAATTTTTTTATGTATCTTATAAAAAACATTAAAATTCAAGAAAACAGAATAAAGAAAATAAGATATAACCTCTTTATCAGCTCACACGGTTATATTCACAAACAAGAGTGCTTTCTGATCTTTCTAAATCTAGCAACAATGTCACCGTTTTTAACAATACATTTCAAAATAGCTCAAACATATTTTCACTTCAAACTCCCCAGAATTACTTAATATCATTAATATATTTTAATAGGCAGCAGATTTGAACTCAGAAATTACATATTCTTCTATTAAAGACAAAATTATCTGTTTGAAAATATCGCTTCGCAGATTAATCTGTAGTAAGCAGCTTTCTACTTTCTAACATGAAGTAGAGCAGGTCAAGAGCTCGAGATTGCTGTTGTTTACATTTATATTGAAAACACCAAACATCATANAATATAAACAAAGTTCTAAATTATATTATTATGCGTATATATATATATAATATAAATTTTTAATATTTTAAAACTTTTTTTACATTTTTTGTAGCATATACATTATTTTTGGTCTCAAAATAAATTTCTCAATCCCTCTACTTTATTTACTTTTCTTCAAAAAAACAACAAGAGTAAACATTTTATTCCAGCCGAAATACACAAAACCGTGTCGTTGCTTTAAATACTGCTTGTAGACTCAGCAAACTCTCAAATATTGATTTGCATCTAGAATATTATATCTCAAAGCTATAAAAACGAAGTTGGCGTGGAAAAAAAAACATTATAAGAAATGACAAGCTTGGCGGAAATGAGAGATCTCGAATCAGAAGTCTAACGGAGTCAGGTAATTGCTTCAACTTAGTAAACAACTTCAGAAGAGGAATTTCTTCCAGAATAATATAAAAAGCTTGTGCCCATCCAAAGGTCATTTAAAGACGGAATTACTTCCTCTCCGAGGAAACTTAGTTTTTTAATACCTGTTTGCTTTCGAATGTTAGAAAAGAGCGAGAAAAAGTTTTTTTCTTCTTTTTTGAGTGGAGGGAAAAAAATGTTTTAGTAATTTCGAATGTAAATTTGATCTGCGCCTTCTCCCGTCCGGCAAATAAGAAAACTGAAATTTTAGATTTCTTGAGTGTTTTTCTATGTATCTGATGAGGAATTTTTTTCCCTCCTTATTTCGTTTTTTTTTTCGATGCTGTTCACTTGAGTACCCGGTACACGTTTGTTTTTTCTGATTTTCAAAATTAGGGATTTCCATTAAGGGTGACTAACAAATAATCCGTGACAGAACTGACAGGCTTATTTGACAGAGAAATAATTGAAAGTGTAGTTTTTTTCCGTTTTACAAGCAGGAATAATATTTGATTAGAAAAAAGTTCAAAAGTTTAAGCAAGAAATAATATATATAAGAAAATTAGATAAAATTATTGTTAAAAAATTCTTTATAAGTTTAAAAATTTTTGAGTTATTTCGTTTTTTAAGGCCTTTTCATTTTCTTCTATGCTGTTAACTTAAGTACCCTGTACACTTTTCTTTTCTTCTGATTTTCAAAATTAGGGATTTCCATTAAGGGTGACTAACAAATAATCCGTGACAGAACTGACAGGCTTATTTGACAGAGAAATAATTGAAAGATGCTGTTAACTTAAATTCCCAGTACATACTTCTTTTTTTTTAATCAAAATTAGGGATTTCTATTAAATAATGCGTGACAGAACTAGCAAGCTTTTTTGACAGAAAAATATTTAAAACTATTTTTCCTTCTTTCAGCATTACAAACATAAATAGCATCTTACTGGAAAAAGATCGAAAGTTTAAGCAAGGAATAATATTTATAAAATGTGTAGATAAAATTATTGTTTAGAAACCATTTTTAACTTAGCTTGATGAGGAGCGTTTTTTTTCCTCTTTTTTTCGTTACTCTCAATTTTTCAATGTTTCCTTGAAAATCCAGCCCATTTGATACTCCTTCTTTTACGTTTTAATTTAGGGATTTCCATTAAGGGTAACTAACAAATAATCCGCAACAGAACTAACATGATTTTTTTGACAGATAAACAATTAAAAGTATTTTTTTCTTTTATCCGCATTACGAAAAGAAATAAAATCTTATTAGAAAAAGAACATAAATTGAAACAAGGAATAATATTTAGATAAAAGTATATGGGATTATTGTTTAGAAAACAATTTTAACTTTAACAATTTTAAAATTATTTCTTTTTTTCTCATGTTTTTTGTTTTTTCCAGTTCTGTTTACTTAAGCACCTAGTACACTTTTTTTTAGTTCCAAATTAAATGCATGCATTTAGAGTTACTAAATAATTAAAAGTTTCTGACAAGAAAATAATTAGAAATCTTTTTACTCTATCCAAGCAAAAATGATTTAAAGTCTTATTCGATGAAAAATCAAAATTTAATCAATAATGAAAAAAAAATTGACACTACTTTAAAAGTTTATTTGTTATTGAAATTATTTTCGTTATAATATTTAACTTTTTAATGCTTTTCAATTGAAAAAAAAACAGCTGACTTTTTTGTAAAAATTTAAATAATGTATTTCGCTATTAGGATGCCTAAAAAAATAATCTCTGATAGAAATATCAGATTTTTTCCTTTAGTAACACGAGCAAAACTAGTTTAAATCCTGAAGAGAAAAGGATTATTGTTGATATTTTTAACATGAAGTATTCTTTGAAAGAAAGAAACAAAAAGCTTACATTGCACAGTATGAAGCTATTAGCCGTTTAAAATTATATTTTTATTATTTCGTTTTAATTTGATTTTTGTTTTGAAACCCAGCAGACATTTCTGTTCAATTTAAAAACCAGACACATATATATTTTTTTGAAGTTTCTAAATTGCAAATTAGGGATTTCAAAACTCAGAATGAATCAAATATAATCCGTGACAGAACTGAAATATTTTTTGGCTGAACGAAATATTATTTTTCTTCTATGTTACTAACAGGGCTATAATAAAATCTTATAGGGAAAGAATCAAGAGTTCACGAAGTAATATTTATGAGAAAAAGGAACTAAATTTATAGTTGAGAAATAGTTTATAATTTTACAAAGAAAAAAGTAATTCATTTGATAGAAATACTATAAGTATTTTAAATACTTCATTTTTCATTGTTAAATTATTTTTCGAATGAAAAACAGTTATCTCTTTTTATTCTTCTTGTTCCAACATATGATAAATAGCCAAATAATATTTTTTTTCAAATAATCTGTGATTATACTTTTAATTATACTTTTTACTTAAATTTAGATCCGGGAGGTCACGAGAGTCTTGTGGCTTTTAGGTGACTTTATCGATCTCTGTTGTTAAGCGTTTTATAATGTTTTTAAATTATCAATAATTTTTCTAAAATATTGAATCTGAATATCTAATATTCGTTCTGGGTAAATGAAATAAGCAATCAATACATCTGTACTTAACAACACAGCGAAATTCTGCACAAAACTGCAGGAAATTCTAAAAGATGTATGTCAAAACAGTTAATAAAGCAAAAATTACTTAATTTTTTTTAAATTTATTATTATATTTTGTCATTTTTGTTGGCTTTAAAACATACGATTAATCAAAAAGAGGTTGTAGTAGTAAACCCCATCAAAACAAAAATAAAACATATTCAGCATCATTTCTGAAAACTTATCCTTTTAGATTGATAAAAAAAATCAAAACAACATTAAAATCAAGATTAAAATCTCTCACGATAACATTTGAAAAAATAACATTTTGAAAAATAATATTTTAAAAAATAACATTTTATAAAATAACTTATAACGATAATGCTAAGCTGAGTACTCGAAAGCAATGTAATTACGTAGTTAAAGCAATCGAACCCATTGAGCGCAAGTTATTCCTTTGGCATGGTCAAAAAATTGAGCTACGTATTACAGCATGAAACTGACATAGTTCCATCTCATATTTTAAAACTTAAAAAACAATGTTTTTTAATTGATTGATTTATATCAATTTCTTAATTATTCAGAGTGTCATTGTTCCGATTTCCTTCGTCATCCAAAAGTTTTTTTGTCAAATACAGTAATTTAACATTAAGCAACTTAAATATTGATTAACTTGAAGGTTATCCACAATATCAACTTTCTTCGATCAAAAGTTAACTCAAGATTGAATCGAGTTAGCATGTCTTATATACTGGTGGTATACAAGTCGATGTTTAAATATCGTAGTGGTAGTTGCGCTACAAACTATATTTGGATTCCGAAAATGCATCAATTTCTATGTAACAAAAATCAAATCTGTATTATGCATGTTAAAACACAGTCACAGTCTAAAATACAGTCACAGTCTTAACATCTGATGCGTGCTTAGCATCTATCAGTTAAAGATTGCAATGGTTAGCCTCAGCATGATATTATTTGTATTTGCAATTAAACTTTGCTTTCATGATTTAATTAAAATTTCTGATTATGAAAAACAGAAAAAAAAACACTGTTTTCTTTTTATACAGTTTAGAAAGTTGTTTTTAATATTCATGCTATTTTGCTAGTTATTTTCAGGAATAGTCAAATAAAAGTTGCTTATATCATAATGCAATTTCCTTGCCAGATTGCAAACTTGAAGTCCACCCAGCCTCTGGTTTATGATTACCAAATTCTGCGTAAAGTAAAGGCGGTATATGTTCAATGCTGACCACATAGTCACAATCCTGGTATTGGTCTTGAAATTGTAGCATTTTTTTGTCGTCTCCATGTTCCTTTCACGGACCTGGTATTGCCAGTTCTCTTAAAAAGCATCTTCTTGCATCTATTGTGTTATTTTATGAGCAGAGTTCATTCTCTTTCTATGGATCTTTAACTCACCAATTGTTATTTCATAGGCAATGCTGTTTATTTTACGGGCTAATACTACATTTGCTACAATGTGAAATTATAGGTGATTCATAAATTAAGACTTAAATATTTTTTACGGACTTAGTTGGGAGTCTCTGCTGCCAGCATTTGTCCGTAGTTGTACATGGATTTTTTACGATGTATATCTAAAAGGATAATTCATGATAATGTATGAAATAATACATTTTCCACAACTATCTTTTTGCGACAAATTAATTCCATACTTTTTAATCTTCTATATAATCTTGTTAAAACCATATTCGATTTTTTTTAATGTATCGAAATTTATTTGCTCAAATTTGTCAGAAAAAATGCTTATCAGATTTGTCATAAAACAAAATAATATAGTAGTTAAAAATTTGAAGGAATGACTCACTGCGCATTTTAAACTATTTCTTGAAAATTGATTAGTAAATTTACAGTCATTAATTTAAAAGTACGAACTAACATTGACTTTAACTTAGAAGATTTTATTAATTTTTATTTTAAATGACTATACAGTCTGCAAGATAATGTTTCAACAGTAAAAATTGTTTAAAAAGTCAAATCAGTTTTTGTTTTAATTTTGGTTTCTTAAAACATGCTTTAGCTTATCAGCATTTTTCACCAATGTAGAAAAATTATGTCACATTAACTAAAAGCACTGATCCAGTCTGTTTTCCATTAGATTTATCAGTTGAAAAATTCGAAAGTTTGGTTTAAAAGGGGAGAATATCTTATCTTGATCTTTTCATTTTTAATCCATTTTATAGAAACAGAAAATAAAAGCGTTTGGAAAGTAAGAGTTGAGAAAGAAAACAAAATAATTAAAACTGTCATGATAAAGGTTGACAAAGAAACTTGCTTAGTTTTAAATTATTTGATTTGAAATAAACTCCTCAAAAGAAATAATGTTTTCTCATATTTTCAGAGAAAAATTTTATGTGTAAGAGCTAAATAAATTATACACTTCCCCAGACAATTTTCCAATTAATAATTTTGAAATTACAAGAACATAAGTAATTGAATGCTCAAAATAAAGCTGAAAAATGTCAATCGTAAAAGTGACCAACGATTTAAAAATTAGATTAAAAAACGATGGAGATCAAAAAATTCGGTTTTCTGTAAATGCAAGGAAAGAAAAAAAAATTTTTTTCTCACCAAACCTAATTTAGCTACAAAACTCATAAAATTTAGGTACAAAACTCATTAAATTAAGCTACAAAATTCATTAACAGGTAATTTTAACTGACAAATCTAAAAAATTATGTTTTCAAATTAATCACCATTTGCAGTGGCAATGTCACGCAGTCAAAGAAGAATGCATGGTTTCATATGTTTCTCGTCACAGACGCCATCTATTGACATAATTCATAACAAAGTGCAAAACTAGGATGTAAAACCATGGTTTCATAAGCAGCATGCAAAAGCTGTTACATTTCTATCTTCTTTTTACTTAGATTGACCCGATTGTAAAAGTAATTTCTAACATTTCAGCATGCACGGAAGTAATATTTTGCGTATTAAATTATTGCCATTGAGCTCATTAAAATAATTTACTAGAATGATACGTAGTAAATTTTTCCCTATTCGTTTCGTTAATCATTGTCTCTCGTTGCTATCTCATAAAGAATGCCCCATTTAAGTAAATCATATGAATTTTAATGTTTGTTTTTATTTATTTTGCATATTTAAATACAAATATAATACTATGGAGAAAAATCTAATACTATGTGAAGCCTTTTAAATACAGTAAATATTTAGCGAATCCTTAACATTAGATTCGGAAACAGTTTTCCAAGGGCTAATATTTAAAAGATATATAATTTATTCATAAAAGTATCAATACAAACTGCAGTAATAGGAGTAAGGGCATATTTTTTATTTGACTTGTCATCATTGATTATAACTTAAGAACTGAAAAATATCTAGATTCTGAAAGAAATAACATTTTTGAAACTCAAATAACTGAATTGTATCTTTATAAAAAGAGGCTTGAAATATTGAGATAAAGTAAAAAAAAAATATTAAATTTTTTATAATTCAATAAATAGTGCTCTTTCCTATTATGACCTGTTCAGGATCACACGAAGAAATAATTCATAATAGAAAAGCACCAATAGCGGCGTATGACGCTATATCCACTATATTTTTATACTGATGATGTGCCGTAACTCCCCTAGGTTGTCGCAACATTTATGCGATCCCCTATTATATATATAACGTTTTTAAACTTGTATATTTCGAAAAAATAGATTTAAAAAAAATGTCATTTGAAAAAAAAAACACTGTATATTGGAAAGTGATCTTGAAGTGTTAGAAAAAATCACGTGCAGCATAAAAAATAAATTCTAGTGTTATTCTAGTGTAAATTAAAATCATTGAAACAGCAAATTATGAACTAATGTTGTTATTTAAAATTATAAAAATTTAATAAAATTATCCATTTCACAAAGTATATATTTAAATTCTTATATAACAACCTATATTAAACACGTTACATTTCCATATTTTTTTAACAACTTTCAAGATTCAAAAGGACTAATGTGCAAAAATTCTGTAACAAATTACAGTTACTTGTACAGTATGAGATGTTTTTCGTTTATACATCGGCTTAAATTTCGGTTGAAATTCTTTCCAAACTTTGAAATACTTAAAATTATCCGCATCGAAAAGTCTAATTTTTTGAATTAGTTACGCTATACAGCTATTTAAACGTAAGTTTTAAGTAAAAAAATTTAATTATTTAGTTTTCTTCACCTAACATAAATTATTACTATTTTAAATACTAACTAAATTTAGCATAATACGGTTTTTTAAGAATAATTTGTCCGTAACTATGTTAATACACAATTTTTCTTATCTCAGTAGTCAACAAATTGTCCTCATTCATTATTAAAAGATTTTCCTATTTACATCTTTACTTTTCTATCCACAAAATGCATGAGGAAAGTGACTCAAGCAATGAAGTTTTCACAAAAACTGACTAAACGCAGTAATACTTTTCGAATATTTGTGCATGTTCTGACAGTTTGTTCACATATGAATGAACATTACAAAATTGTAATTGAGAAAGTTGAAAGTAGCTTCACCGTTGCCAGAAAAATATTTACGAACTAGTACGGAAATCAAAGAATGTAATTAGAGATTTGGTGACTGGAATGTTTGGTTGCATGGCAACAGAAGTCTGCTGACAAGACTCTCTTTTACGTACTTCAACTGAAGTAATTTAGAAAATGAAGGGGATCAGAGGAGTGATGGAAAGGAATGCAGCTGCGTAATACTTCTAAATGAAACACGAACCAATTCTCTGTAACTAAAAATGAAGTTCTTGATTGTTTGTAAAAGATTCACTGAAATATACGAAGTGAAATGCATTTTAATTTATATGCAAAAAATGTCGATTTTTAAGAAATTACGTAATTGTTCACATTTTTTTCACTCACACATGTATCCTACTAATTCTTAAAAATGCTTTCAAATCTAAAATGTCTTTTCGTAGTAAATTTTGTCTTAAACGTTAACAATGCATTAAAATAAAACCTAAAATGCAAAAAGAGTATATGACGAAGCAAAACAACTTAGAGGTAGATATTTCATTCGAATTTGTTTTAAATAAATTCACTTCTAATCATTTAATTCACTTTGTTCAAATGACGCATATTTCTTAGATATTTAATAATTACGAAAATTTAGTTTAATATTTTTATGCTATTTTATTCTAAATAAAACATTCTGCAAATTATGTGAGAATGACGTAGTATAAAACCCTAAATGTGTAAAATAAATATTTTGAGTTTAAATGAATTTAAAACAAGCCAGTTATTTTTATTTAAATTTACCGAGAGTACTTAGCAATATTATTCTTCAGAATAAGTAATGGCTAGTAAATAAATATTTAGAATTTCTAGGATATTTGACAATTTTATGACTGACCTGATTCATATAAGTATTTTTTGTAGTAAGGTAATGAGCAATAATTTACTGCTTTGTTTACCTCAATTTTGTTTTTTAGAATTTAATTCTTTTTTAACAATTAATCTTTACTCGTTAGTTTAACTTGAAATGACATACTCTTCTGCAAAATAAAACATTGCAAGCTTAGAGATTATGGTAGTCTTAAATTAACCAACTTGATTTGATTATTCTGTGTTACGTTCTTTAGATAGGAAAGTTAGGACTTCTTGTGATTCAATAAAACATCATAATTTTTAAATTTAAAAAAAAGTATGTATAGTTTTCATTTTTCGAAAAAAAAATTGCAGGCTTAATGAAATCTATAAGCTAAATCTATCCAGCAAAAACATAAAATCTCAATTTAAACAATATAGTCAGTAATGGACATAATGATTGCTCAATGGGCAGGATTGTTTTAGACAGGATGTTCCGTAATGACGTTCCTTTGTATACAATTTTGCAATCCTTACGTAAAGGGCATACATACTAGAGCTACAGATGACTAATTTAACGAGAAAAAGAAAGCATTAGAGTTGAAAGGGGATTTATAGAAACACATCATTGTTTAACGTCCCGCATTGGACTGATCGTAAAGACACGGTTCCCTGTAGAACACCGAAGTCAAGCTGTGGTCAGTGAGTGGGAGGGTGACCGCTTTGATCAGCCTGCATAGGGACTGAGTGTGCGCGGTATCAGTGCTCGATTTCGCTCGTAGGTCATTGGGCTACCGAATCAGGGGAGCCATCCCCTCTTCATGGGTTCAAAATAGCGATGGCATGTCTTCGGATCATCCTCGGAGGTATTTCCCAGACAGTCGCAACAAACCATTGTGCAGCTCTAGTGTGACGTAAATAAAGTGCCTACTCTACCTACCTATAATCATTGTTTCACAGAACAACCAAACTGACCATGATGTTTTTCATTTCGTCTTCCTCAGTAGCAATTGAATAGTTTCAGTGTGTGATTTGGTTCTTTCTTTGCAGTTTGTAACTTCTAATATGTTTCTATGTTTTTTTTTCACACTTCCAAATCTCAATAAAGACGTTGATCGGAAAACACCCACTTTATAAAGCAGCAATAGATTAAATGTATTCCACAAACTTAGTTTCCATTATTTGCTCATCTCATTTCCAAAATTTATTTTAAAGTTATTCTGGTAAACCGAAACAAACACCTATAATTTTAAACTGAAACCAAGTATGTTCTGTCACTTTTTAAAACTATATTTATGAACAGTTGAAATTTATTATTCTCGCAAACTACTACCTTTCCATGCCAAGAAATAGATTTTTCTCAGTCATCAATAATAACTTTTATGTCTGGGTGGAATTCTGAAACATTTGCCAATAATACAGTCGCCAAGTCGCCTAGAGAATTCATACATTTCACAAAGACAGTGAGAGTAAATTCTCATAAAAGCTGCCACAAATCCTGATCTTATTACCACTCCCAAAAAGGCGGATATTATTTGATAAAATATATCTGACAATAGAAATGGCGAGAGTGTCGTCAAATTCGAGGTTTAACTCCAACAAATCACTCGTCAGTGTTACGAAATACAGGAGACGCTCTCGTTTACGGAATAGCATAGGAAATCACACGGAGCTCTTCCCTGAGGGAAAAGTCGCTTTCCGTCAAAGCAACTGTGTTAGTATATGAAACTCTTATTATCGATGCAACATGAAACTCAAGAGAGTGTATGAAATGGAGAAAAGAGACAGATATTATACAACATTGTAGAGATTCAAATGTAGAGGGAATAATTTTCCGATTGATGAGAAATGAAAACTCTATCAAATCTAATTTACATAAGTTTAACACATATTGAAATTAGATGTATCGAGATCTTATCTTTAGACTTCATCAATCCACACATAATAGGTATTTATAGTTTAATAGTTAAAATATTGAACAGTTGGTAAAAATTAATTTCGCATAAATAATCGCTATTTGAAACCCATTTTCAATTCTCAAGTTTTCAAATGTTTACTAACTAACTACTCAATTATTTAAGATTATTTTCAAAAACACCGTCTTATAATAGCATTAGTGTGGGCATATAGGCAGTGCTATCAAGAGAAAGCTACTGGTAGAAATATAACTTTTTGTGGGCTTTCAAGGTGAATCAGAAGAATAAAGGTAAATTTACTGAATGAATGATTGTCAATATCACGTCTTGAACAATCAATTTATATAGGGTTATTCATAATTCCCTCCGCCTGTAAACGCCATTTTCCTTTTCTACAACTGGCTTCAGTAGTATATGTTGCTGCCATCTACCGGCAACTGCTTAAATTAAAACCTGAATATTTTCGGAATAATTTCATATGTTCTTTTTTGCCATATTCGTCTTCCTTTTATTACTATAACGCTTCGAAACCCCGAAAGGAATTATGAATAACCCTGTCTATCACCCATTCATGGCTAGGCACTTAGCCCTCTATTTTCTTTCATTGCTGTGCGACGCAGAGATGGCGCCACCTTACAACCGACTCGAGTACTTACACACACGGCAAACATAACGTGCATCTTGCTGCGAAAGACACCGAATGCTTTAACAGCAACCAGGATTGAACTCACATACCCCCAACTCTCCACAATCAGCAATATGAGAGATGCCTTAACCTTGAACACTAGTATTTTTGNTATGAATAACCCTGTCTATCACCCATTCATGGCTAGGCACTTAGCCTTCTATTTTCTTTCATTGCTCTACACAATGCCCATTAAATTTGATCCTGGTCAGACGCAGTGATGGCGCCACCTTGCAACCAACTCGAGTACTTACACACACGGCAAACTTAACGTGAATCTTGCTGCGAAAGACGCTGAATGTTTTAACAGCAACTAGGATTGAACTCACATACCCCCAACTCTCCACAATCAGCAATATGAGAGATGCCTTAACCTTGAACACTAGTATTTTTGGTTCCAGTGAAGCAACGAATATTCGCGACTGTGTTTAGTTTTTGTTCTATAATTTATCTATCAATTAAATAGTGATGAAACTATAGAATATTGTTTGATATAATAAACTGATCTATCGCGAAAGATAGATTATAAACATTAACCTTTTCAAAACTCATATAACTCTTTTTTTAGCGCTTAAAAATATCAATATTCTTTCTGATATTGACTTCTACCGCTTCCTTTTTTCCTCCCCAATGATTTTTTTAGGTTTATGCAATTTAGCTACATGTCACTTAATTTAGCTACAATTACCTACATTCCATACTTCTGCTTCTTGACCTTGGGGTGCAGGAGCAAATGTTTCGGTTAGGTGGTCAGCCGAGCGTGAAACCCCCAGTGTTTAGTTCCCAAGCTTGCTTGGTACTCATTTATCGACCCACTGAAGGGATGAAAGGCTGAGTCAACTTTGTCCTGCCCGAGGATCGACATAGGACCTGTGGCGTGGTAGCGCGAAGCGCTACCACACTTTCGCTTATAACTGTGCAAAATACCGCTAAAATTTTCTTACATCAAAACACTAAAACTACTTTTTTTAAAAAAAAATAAGAAAAGCTTTGCTTCAGATAAAAAAAAGTACAAAATTATCTGATTGAATCTCGTCAAATAGATCACAACTAGTAGTTTAGCTGACCACAACTGCGAAAAGAAAAAATACTACCGCAAACCGTTGGATAGTGATGAAGACTGTGGTACCGGAATAATCAAGTCCTTATTAATTAATTAATCTATCAATTTGCGCAGTGTTTCTTACAAACAATTATAAAAAAAGCATCACAATCTCGACGAGATTATTTTTCGATATGCATTACTTTAATTTCATTTCAATTATCAATCACAGCGAGAAACAGGCGTCCACTTAATATTTTTACCTTACCTTCTTTTTGAAAGAAGGTTTTTATAATTCCTAGAAGAAAATTGTTTAGTTAGTTAAAGGTTTTATTAATTTTGAATTTCATGTTCAAAAAATCTAAAAATCGATAGCAAATCGGATTTTTCTAATATACACTATCTGGCCAAAAATATCCGGACACCCTGTGGCATGTACTTGGCATGAGCTTCCTAAGGCTAATATTAATATGACATTGGTTCCCCCTTTGCATCGATATCGATGAACGCCAGTCCACGTCTTGGAAGACTTTTCACCAGTTCTTGATAGTTGGCTATAGGAATTGACATCCAGGTTTCAATCACAGCTGAAGTGGGTGGCTGCCGTGATAAGGGTCGATTTGGCTGGCTACGTAATCTGCGTTCTAATACGTCCAAAAGGTGTGTGGGTTTTAGACCGAGGTTCTAAGAAGGCCGGTCATGTTTTTGAACACCCATTTTCGCAAACCATGTCTGTGCGAGCCTCCATGTGTAAATAGAGTAGTTATCCCGCTGGAAGAAAAATGGACATTTTTCGAAATATTTCCATAGAGTTGGGAGTGCAGAAATTTTCCAGAATGTCCATATACTTCTCAGAGTTCATGTTTGAAACAACAGGAACTAATGGACACAGGCTAAACCCCGATAAACACCCCACACCATTATGTTTTCACCACCATGACATCAGGGTGACCGGATACTTTTCGTCAGAGAGTATAATCCAAATTACGATTTAGAATGTTTTTTTTTCTTTCTTTAACATTTTTCTAACGTATTTTGAAATTTTTCCAAAGTTTTATTACTCCTCCAAATATAAAATAAATTTAATATTAGACATTGTTATATTAATTACATGGGATATAGTTGATAAACAAAATATTGTTGAAAAAGTGCAACTTGAGCATAAATTAGTTGTTCATCGTCTTGTTCATGTAATAGCATTGATTTCAATCAGAAAAATCTTCATGATTGCTAGTCCTTGTCAATTTAATTACGCTTTAAATCAAATTTAATCACTTTTTCTGGAAACTAAGTTTAATGATAATCGAATGAAAAATTAAGATAAATTGAAACTCACCGTGTTTGGCTTAATCTGAAAGCTGCATACTTTTCTGCCATTGCTATTGCTACATCGAAATCTTCGATTTCCCCTAAGTGAAAAAAAAAGAATTTTACACGTCTATCCATAATATACACATGCATGTAAATATGCACTCATATGCATAAATTAAGGATAATTCAGAATCACTTGGAATTTCTCTAAAGTTAAAATTTTACCTGTGGAACTATCCGACCCGTCTCGTCCGCCATCTGCAGCTACGGATACACAGTTACGATACAAACCATCCTCGCAGACCTGTCAGACGTGTTCCGCTCACGGCACCTTGCTGCCATCCGTGATTAGCTTGGAGTACGGATCATGCAATGTGAACGCAATAATGTTTTCCGACTAGTCCAGGTTCAGCTTGCAGTCTAATTCATGCCAAACTTTCATATACGCCAGATACGCGTTACCTCCAAGACAATATTACTTAACGACTTCGTTACGGTTTTGAACGATTGCTCGTTTCTGGGGATGGATTATACTGAGCTCATGAACATATCTGCATGTTCAAATCGGAATGAAGGGTGAATATATTGGGACCTCATTCTGAAGCAAAAATATACTCTTGTTTAGGAGGGCTATGGGCGCAGAAATTGAGTTTTCGGATGACACAATCCGTTCTCTCCGAGCAATCACAATCTGATAGTATGGAATGGTCAGCATTCTCATCTGCCTTTAAGGAACCTTCTTAGGAATCCTTTGAGGATCTGCCTTAAGGATGTGTGAAACATACTTCACCGACGAGTTGCAGCCACTTAACCACTTCCTACATGTGTACCGGAGCATCAAAGAGCATTGATTGCTGAATGGAGCAATCTTCCTCAAGATCAGCTTGATACTCAGCCTGCCTAGGCATTGAACGTAGTGTATTTAGTTTCATGGGAAACGTTCAATGTATTAATTATCATAGCAACCGTGTTATATTAAGATTAAGTTNGCATCAAAGAGCATTGATTGCTGAATGGAGCAATCTTCCTCAAGATCAGCTTGATACTCAGCCTGCCTAGGCATTGAACGTAGTGTATTTAGTTTCATGGGAGACGTTCAATGCATTAATTATCATAGCAACCGTGTTATATTAAGTTTTTATAAAAATATTTTTTTTTATAATTGCTCAAAGGAGTCGTAGTTTTTTATGAACAGTATTATATATACACGTCCTTTTTTGTTCTTTTTCTTTTGTTCAATATTAGATTCCACGAATTAATCACGTTTTTTTCCGAACCTTGATTTTACAAAGCTGCTATTATCCTTAATTTATGGACATCAGTGTACTACTCTGTATTATAAGTATTTTTCAAACTTTGAAAAATGAGTTACAAAATATTCCTTGACTAATGTTCATAATTAATTTTTGGATAATCGTGTGAGGCTCTTAAAATTTCTTTTTCAATTTAATTTGCATGCAATTTGGTTTTTTTTATCAAAAAAATCTTTATAAAAATACGAATTTGTCCCAATATTTGAAACAAAAATGTGTTTACGTTCTGGTTTAAAATCTACATCATTGCTAAAAATTCTTTAAAACCGACAAATTATCAGTGGGGGTAAAGTAAAACAATATACATTATCAGAATATGCACAGACTTGAAATAATATCTTCAATGCATTATTCTTCACATAAAAATTTTATTTTTTATTTAACAAAATAAGTTTTTTTCTGCAGACGATAACATTCTAAAGAATTATTAAGCTTTTTGAAATTTAATCACTTAAGAAGTTTAGTATGGTAAAGTTTTTTTACTATAAGAATAAAATTAAAGTTTCTCTAACATAAAGCAAAAGCACTTTGAATGTTACTACTTTTATGCAGTACATCTTTACATTTTAACCTCACTTTATCACATTATCAATGTCAAATCCTTTGACTTTAAATTTAATGATTATTACGAAATATTTTGTATTGTAAATGATAAAAAAAGTCGTGTGTAATTTTCGAAAATAAGCAGCAAAAAAATGTTAAAGACTTATAGCAAGCTATTAGTGTTTGAAATAGCAGTTTTAAAAACGCTGGTTCAACGTTAAATTAAGTAAAGCAATGCAGTCAAAAATTTAATATGGTAAAACTTTCAAACGTTATTGACTGTTAGTATATTTTCTGGAATTTTTAAAACAGTATTTGAATGAGAAAGAGATAATCTTGCAATGTAAAACGTTATGTAAAAATTCCAATGTAAAACGTTATTTAAAAATTCCAATGTAAAAATGTATTTTCCTTACAAATCAAAGATCTGTAAATTACTATTAAATTACATAATAATTAAAAATTTATTTTAAGCAAATGGATTTTTTAAATTCATCACTTATGTTTTCCAATTCGTCAAAATAGATATAGAATTATTGTGATGTATGCAAAAAGTGAAATTAGCAGCAAGAATATCGAATGCTTTCTAAGAGAACTATGTGAACTATTTAAACCAAATTTTTGAGCAAAAAAAGTACGGTAAAAGTAATATGTAATGAAACTGTTTTTCTTTCATTACGTATTTAGTACGTATTGAAATACATTCATTACGTATTAAAATACATAATTAGAGTTGACTGCTTGGTACAGATTGTTAACTGAATTACGTAACTCTGTATTTTCTAAAAAAAAAACGAAATTTCTTAAAAGACAGAAACTTCTAAAACAGAAATGTTTAAACAACGTGTTTCTAAACTATAGCGAGATTTTTTCAAGAAGAAAGAAGAATAAAGCTTATCACCATTCATTTGACGTTATTTGGTAACAATGAATATTAAATTTAATTTTAAGTTATTATTTAGGGAAATAAAAGGATGATAGATATATGGACGACATTAGATGCATTCTTTTTAAGCATCGATAGTAATTTTTAATATAAAACAGTAGAATTGTAGAATTTTTTTTGAAAAGATCCTAACTTATCCGTAGTCGTATACGCTTGTCGAACACGTACAAAAATACGGATTAAAATTGTAAGAAGAGTACGACGCGTTTTTTGTATTGATATCATAAATAAATAGAAATGTCATCCTTAAAATCCTTTTTCATATAATATTGTATCCCTAAATCTATTTTGTTGTAATAGGGGAAATCTAGTGATTTTTAACTTGTTATAATTATAAAATTTTTATTTACTCTATGATTTCATATTACTACTATCTATCATCTACAGAGTTTAATTACTTAAAAGTCATAGTTTCCACGATGAAAGACCCAGGGTATCTGTTGTAAAAGTCCTTAATTTTCATGTGTGATAGCTAATTTTTGTAACTTTTATCTTTTCTTTAGTTCAAAATCACTGAAAAAACTGAAATTAAAGGAAGGAAAAATACGAAAAGAAAAAATAATTATTAAAAATATGTTTCATGGAATTATTAAGCGTTAAATAGCAAATTTGGGTAATTTGGATTAAATATATGATTAAATATATTTGGATTAAATATATGATAAGCGGTGGATAAAACATTATATTTCTCACACCAAATATTTTACAACGGAAACAAATATTTTGCTTAGGCATGAAAAATCCTGATTAGAAAAATATTTGGCTACCAATGCACATTTTCTATTCAAGAAATAGATAAAGAATAAAATGCGGCGATAAGAAAAGTTAAGGCCTTATATTTATTTTCCTTATTAATCATATACACAACTGTTGTTATGTATTAGATAAACTAGTACCTTGGAATGTATATTTTTACTTTTTTTGATATTTTTTAGTGTTTATGTATTGTCCTTATTTTGAGACGGTAGGAAAAAAATTGTACTTGATTTTCCTCGTGCTGGTGCATTATTATTATGTTTTATCTGAATGATATTTTTAAAAATTCATTTAAACATTTATCCTGGGATATTTAATTATTGAAATAATTTCTTGGTGTTCTTAAATATATTTATTTTATTTTATTTTCATGTATTTTTCTTTATTATTGAAAGAAGTATTCATTTTTCAACAAATTTATGCAAGATTTATCCAAAAAAATCTATAATAAATAATTTATTTATGCATAAAAAAAACTTTAAAGCAAGCTATACTATTGAAGATACAATTAGGAAAATATTTTGAAATTTAAAAATATTATAAATTTTTTTAATTTTTGGTTTTTCATTATTACTAGAAACGAGAAAGAAAATGTCTGTCTGAAAATATCTTTAAAAAATCTATATCTTATACAAAAAAATCTATAATAAATAATTTATTTATGCATAAAAAAAACTTTAAAGCAAGCTATACTATTGAAGATTATTTATAGCTATATTATTGAAGAATATTTTAAAATTTAAAAATATTATAAATTTTTTTAATTTTCGGTTTTTCATTATTACTAGAAATGAGAAAGAAAATGTCTGTCTGAAAATATCTTTAAAAAAAAATTATGAAATGGTCTAAAAATGAAGCTTTTTATACAAGGCATCATTTTACACATATATCATGAAAATTTTGCACAATTAAACTTAATAATATGATCCGAAATACTTCCATGTAAATACGTAATATGGTATAAAACTCGAAATTCGTAATTTATATGGTGGTTTTTAAAAATTTATTTTTTCTGCAATTGAAAATGCATATCCTTGTCCCATACCATCTAAGAAATGTTGATGGTCATTATATGTTGAGTTAGAAAGTACAATTTGAAATACTTGGCTGGTATATTGTTCGTGACAATTATCTTAAAGATGTTAGATTTTCCATGATGTTAGATTTTCCAGCTTGACCAGTTACTGTAACACGCAGATGCAAAGAGCAATATGTTATTAGATATGTTGGTATTAAGCAGTTTTGTCAATGTGAACAAAACACAAATACCATGCCGTGAAAATTGTGGAAGAAAGGTCACTAGAAAGTGTAATAAATACAAAATTAGACTGCGCGAAAAAATTTTCAAGGACTTTCATACTAAATAACTACATTTTATTTATTTTCTAAAGAAACTAAATTCTTAATTTACGAAAAATTAATTTATTTTATGAAGTTTTAAAAGTATTACACATGCTTCAATCACATCTTTAAATAGCAGAAAACATGTATCCATTTTGTACCCAAAGAAACCTGCCCTGTTTTTTAGATATTTTTAAGTTCATAAGGCAATATTTACTATAATTAAGCAGAATATTAAAATTTAAAGAAAAAGCATAAAAAAATTTAGGCAACTAATAGTTGAAGTTTTCATTTGATCCACATTTTTAATAGAAGATACTATTTTACTGTAAATTTACTATTATTGTTTTTTAACTCAAATTTGTACTATTTTAATGTATTTATTCATAACAGCATTTCCAGTTGACGTAACATGTTTTTAATTCGATAGCGGACATTTTTTAAATATAGATTTCATATTTATTAACATCGAAGTTTTCCATAAATACAATTATTTTTCTTTTACATCGATTACTTTTTAAAAATAGATTTCATATACCTTTGAAGTAATTTTTTCTGCATTTATACTAGGTAACATTTAAATGTAGATTTCATATTTATTCCAAGACTATTTTAGAAGAAGGCTTAATGGGTTTGATCATAAGCCCAATAACGTGAGAGGGGAGGAAAAAACTATTCTAAATCTAGGTCCTCCATTAGGTATTCTCTCAGTCTCTCGTACAAAATTCATACCTTTGATGATAAGGGAACTCGTATTCTACATTAGTTTTGGCAGAGACACACCAAGATGGTACTTAGTATCATTAGATTCATCTCATGTCACGTGACACATAGGAATGATTAATGCGATAACTTACCTCTCGGTACCATCAATGAAGATTTCTCGGCAAAACCTCTGGAATTAGCCCAGAGCTGGGAATATTGATGAAGAGGCACGTTGTGATGAAGCTGTTGGTAAAAATGTTTAATTATGTAATGGCATAACAAGAAAAATACACGAAATATAAGGATAGTTCTGCTAAGCAACAATAATGAATGTTTATTGAGTGGTTTTGGGATTCACAACTTAACCAAAAGAATAATAAAATCTCATAAAATAAGATATTTTACTAGAAAATACAGGTAAATGTTTTGCAATAAATCAATAACTATATAATTAATTTATAAAAGATCTCTACACAAAATGAGAATTTGAAATAAATGCTGTAGTGATTTACTTAGTAAGTGGATTGTTAGGCTTCATGTAACAATGGCTGTCTAAATTATGGTAAAGTTATATTTAGTGATAATATTTTGCGTAATATTAAATAATAATACTTTAAGAAATAATTAAGATAACATTGAAAATAAATGTAAATAAACTGGTCCTACTATGAATTGAGTTCTATAAATGGATACTGATTTTACACTCAATGTCCACTTTCTAATTTGATTCCGATTTGACTATCTATTTTCCATTTTGAATCTGAATTGACGGTTTTTTTTAAATTGAATCTGTTTTGATTGCTCATTTTCTAATTTAATTCAAAATTGTCGGTCTATTTTTCCAATATGCTTCGTTTATTTATACTTAAGGAAATTTCAGTCAGATGATTATTGGTCATCTTGTTCAGTTGAAGCAAATATTCCTACAAGGTCTGGATAGCCTGGTCGGTAGGGTGCTGGGCCCATGTCCAAGAGCTCATGGGTTCGATTCCCTCCGGTCGAAGACTCTCCGTATAGTAAATATTGACTAATGCACGTTAAATCTAGTGAGTCGCAAAGTCCTCCATGTTCCCATAGAAAATCAAAACCTCTGAGGGTACTGATCCAGGAGTTTCCTTGTCTTCTGGATAGGTTCAAAAGTCAAACATATGTTTCCTCACGAAAACTCATCACAGTGTACTGTAGAAGATGGACAACTTAACCATTGTGTGTACTTTATGTGGTGCCACTGGAAAGTGGTTTTTAGAAAAATTAAATACCTTAAACAGTACAAGTTGTTTTTTTAGAAAAAACTTGAATCATGAATTTTTATTTTTTACTGTTGACGAACTTCGTTTCTTCAAAGTTAGTTGTTAGAAATGATAGTCGTCACTTTAACGAATTGTTCCCTCAGAACCAGAGGTGGGTTTTGTCAAAAACGAAGAAAGTTTCTAGAAATTTAAATCTTCCTTTAGTGTTTTTTAAAGTGCTACTGATAAATAGCTGATTTAATACATAACCTACAAATTCGCATGATTGAATTAAAATTAAGTTCCATGCAATAACTCCATGTGTGCAATAATAAGTTAAAAGATTCGTAATTAAAAGCTGACAACTAGAGACTCACACTGACCCTTCGTTACCTGGACTCGTTGTGGTATGTCGTAAGTATGCTCTGACATGCGACCTCCACCGCGACTTCTTTGAAGACTCTGTTCTGGAGATTCTGTTATCTGTTCTGGAACGTGGTGGTTCGGAATGTGTGTGGTGGCGTAAGGCAGAGGATAATACAGTGGTTCTCTTTGGGAGTCATAGACGGAATTACCCTTTGCCTTACCGTAGGAGCTCATGGAAATATCGTCAGCTCTACCTCCGGATCCCCGTGAATCTGTAAAGAATAAAAAAGGGGTATTTTAACTGCAACTATAGTTAAAAGTATGATAAGTAAGAACCTAAATTGTAGAAGAAGTAGTAAACAAGCTAATTTTTTAACAATTTAAGCCCCTAAAGCCGTGTTGGTGTAGAAGATATAAACACTCGTCTCTCAATAAGGTGGCCCGAGTTCAAATCTCAGCGATGGCTGGTCGATACGAATTCCACATCCGGCTCGCACTGATTGCACTGCTGACGCATGCAAAAGTATCCTCAGTGGTAGACGCTATAAATCAGAGCACTCTTGAAGTTAGACTTTCCGTGGGAGGTTTACGTGGTTTTCCTCTTCATGTAACAATAATTTCATCAGAAAAGTCCTCCAAGAAAATAAATTTCTCCCACTACTTGATTAGGAGTTCTCGTGTCTTCTGGATCGGGTTCAAAGTTACAAGGCCATGGAGTTGAACATTGATAGTAGTAAACTCCAAATTGGGTCATCTGTTTAATGACGTTTATAAAATAATATAAAAATTAAATTTCCCCACCGATGTCAGGATTATCTTTTAGAGTCACAGTGGCTCAGGGGAGATGACCAAGTGAGGTGACTCAGGTTCAAATCCCACTGCTTAATACAAATTCTGCTCTCGATTCGCACCGACCTCAACGCTGACGTAAAATATCCTCAGTAGTAGACGTATCATGAAATAGAATTTCCTTGCAGTCGGGATGACCATGAGGGGTTTACGTGATTTTCTTAAGCATGCAACTCAAATCTGGATTAGTTCCATCAAAAAGTCCTCCGATAAGGCTAGTTAGCCCCAATGCTTACCCAGGATTTTTCTTATCTTTTGAGTTGGCTTCAAAATTACAAGGCAATGGAGTTGAATACTGATAATCGTAAACTAAGAATTAAATTGGTTGTTCTACACTGGTTATAAAATAAAATAAAATTTATGCATCTAAATTTAACATAATTTTCAGTTAATTTTAATCAATATTTTATCACATTAAAATATTATCATTTATTTAATTAATTATATACTTTTTATAGATTAAGTTAATATTTTTTGCCAGAGAATGCAATTGTCCCAGACGCCGATTGTACCTCTATTTAAAATATTAATAAATAAAATAAAATATTAACGAAATTTGTGATAGTCTCTAAAATAAATTTGATTCAAAGAAAAAAAAAATGTTTCGAAAATTTACACATTTCGTTCAAAAAGCTTTCTAACAGATTCATTTAAAAGAAAGAAATTCCACTCTAAAAGAACAAATCCAATTCCACATTATATCTCGCTAGAATGGTTTTCTTCAGTCCATTAGGCAATTTAAATTCTTTCATATCTGCGTGACAATACCCTTTTTGGTAGAATAGAACTGTGGGTATTGCATAAATCTAGGCTCAATAGAGTCAGTGTGCAATAAAGTGAAAACTCTGGCCACTTAATGACCTCCTGGAATTTCAAAAAACCCCATAAAAACACTGGTTTTACGATGACGAACAAACATTAAAATTAAATACCAAAACATGCAATAAAACAAATAAATAATTCTGTAACCAAAATTAAAAATTTACTAAGCCTTGCTGAGAGAGACATTTGCTTGCGGAAAGAAAATTAAACTTCCTTTTGAGGAAAGTAAAAATAGAAAAACTCTGCTAAATAAATTTTGAATCTTTTTCTTGAAAAGATCTCGCTACCTTTCGCACTTTTCCCAGAAGAGATACTCTAAATGATTTACACTGAAAGCGTCTGCAGTTTTAGCCTACAATAACATGAATTTACTCATGAACTGGGGCACAAAACACAACCCACAGAGACAGCCGTTCGCAAAGTCGGAAAAAAAATCCTAGTTAATAAAATATTTCTCTAGAGTTTATTGCTGATGCACGTCAACTGAAGTAACGTAATGATATGAATAAACTAGTTTTGCGTTGTGACTTTCTTAAAAAAAAATAAAATGAAATAAACCTCGAGGCTACGTTATTTTCTGCAGATGAAAACGTTAATCTTTTAAGAACTGTTATTGTGCCATTGCTAATAAAGATTAATTTGCTCTATTTAGACATAATTAATAAAATTACATTTAAGCTGACACATTCCTTGCTGAATAATAAATGATCTGCATTATTAATGAATTAAGAACCTAAGCTTAATATATTTGCATTAAATATTTTATTTATTAATTTCTATATTTATTTTTAAATTTATTTTTGACATTCTATTTTGAAGACAAATTTAAATACAAACATTTATTTTTTTCGCAAATAAAACGTAGAATAATATTTTCTGTTTGGAAAAAAAATTATGTCCAAATATACAAATATTTTAAATTTGCTAGGAAGTGCATTGATATGTTTTATGGAATAAGATCATTATGGACTTTTAATGCTTTAGGAATAATTTTTGTTTTAGTTGTTTGTTTTTGTTGTTAATGCACAGTGTTAACGATGACTTTTGAGAATATAAATGTAATAATTTTAAAAAATATCTATATTCTTTTTGATATTTATTTAAAAAAAAGAAATTAAAAAATTGAACTATTTCAATTCTCTATTATTATCACAAAGGCTGATTTAGGATTGTACAAGATAAATAATTTAGCACTAAACTGATATACTTGCAAGTATAATGATCCGAAACTAAGATATTAAAATTTACATATATAGATTTTGAATATATTTTGAAAGATTAATAAAAAATCAATGGTTTAAAAATCTTCATTAATTAAAATTCACAGGGATTTTATTTTTTGAAAAATATAGACATTTATGATAAGCTCTATAATACAGATAGTAAGAGCAGAAGCATAAAAATTAATTCAAAAGTTTAAAACATGAAACACAATGGAATGGACAGGGAAGGTGCAATAAAATAATTATCCGATAATTAAGTAAGAAGAAAACTATTCCAAAAACATGTCAATTAATTTCTTTTGCAACCGGTCAGAGATATAAATAAAGCAATTTTAAAATTGTAAATACTGAAAACGGCCTTTTGATCTTTAGTTAGAAAACGCCTTTTAAAGCAAGCGATTTTATTTTTTTAATCTTTTTCCTCCAAGTTTCTTCAAAAAAAAATGTGGTTGAATCAGAAATGTATTTTCCACGGTGTTTAAACCTTTTTTAACCGAAATATTAAGCCTCTTTATCCTTACCCTGTGCATGCACTCTCAAACTTTTACCTCCCCATACTATAATNGTCATTATATATATATATATATATCATGACCATATTGACCTCTAAAAACTTCATCTTTAGCCAAGAAAATTTTTAAAATATGTTAAACATTCTTATTGTGGAACATACAATGAGCTACAAAAATAAGCAAACAATTAAAAAAAACAATCAAAACCTTTTACAGTTGTAATACGTAAAACGTATGTATGGTAAAGCTGAAAGAAGATGTATTAAGTATAGGTAGATATATAACATAGTTTTAACTGCTCATATTTTCCAAAGAGAATATGTAAACTATGCATTAGTTAGTGCTCTACCAAATATATATTCAATCCATGAAACTAAAATCACTGTTCACGGAGACTCTAGTGTGAGAACATTCAATTATTGTTTCAATCAATTATTATTAACATTCAATTATTGCCAATCAGCTGAGTTGAAATGGATATTTACTTGAATATGAACTTGTTACACTAGTAAATTGGTGCTATAATTAAACATTCTCATTAAAATCATACAATATTAATATTTCAAATCTGATAAAGACTTTCACAAAAGAAAACGTTAATATTATAATGATAAAATATAAATCGCTTTGTTATATTAAATACAATTACATATATTGAAACTTTATGAACACGAAAAAAATTACATGATAACAAATTACAATGAAATCAATTTAATTAAGCAATCTACTAAAGGACTACTCCTAAATGAGCTAATATTTGTGGTTTATATGTATATTAGTAGTCCTATAGACACTAATATATATAAACCATAAAAACTGAATGATTTATAACAAAATTTTGTTCATTTATAAAGAGAAATCAAATCCTTTTTTAATATTTAATTAAAGCTGCTTTTACCGCATAAGAATATTACAAACATTCTTAATTTAATGTATAAAACCCTAAAATTTCCGAATCAAATTACGGTTAAAAATATAAGCATTGAGAATCCATTTTCAAGGGACATTTAACAGAGCAAAAAATCTGATAAACCGTTTTTTTTTTCAATATTAATTACCAGAAAGTCACTAAATCGCTCTAATTAAATAAATATTACTGTAAGAATTACAGTATACTTAAAGTGCAGATACTTACTACCGGAATATGATCCGGAAATATTTTCAGCGTATACTTTAATTTAAGCGTTGCATTGTTCGCAATCTTTATATAGTCCTTGACCAAATTATTTGACTCACTGTAAGATTCTATGTAAAATCTTACTTATCAGTTGATACTTTACAGCCTTATTTATTTTACGCTGCTAAAACCGGTTTAAACTTGTTTATGTACGTGTATTATACGTTAAAAAAAATACAAATAAGAATAAAAAATCTCCTCTATAAAAACCCATTGCATTTACGTTTAAATATAAGAGTATTGCATATAAACTCGTGCAAAACATGTCTTTAATAAAACACTACAGTGCGTCTAATAATTTGGTCAAATTATTATAATATACTAATATAACACCTTGTGGCGTAACTACCACTACAAAAGTTTAACATCATTCACTAGTATATAAAGCATGCTAACTTGATTCTATCATGAGGTACCTTTTGATAGATGAAGGTTGGCATGGTCTGATAGCTCCGCCCCCCACATTGGTGACCTTCGAACATACAACGTCATACACTCTCAACGCATGCATACTCTTGACTGCTAGTGGCAACACAGGAGCGACTTCAAATGTGAAGTTAAAACACCTCTCACATTCAGCACTCAAAAAATCCGGTGACTCTCTCCCGGTATTTCACAAGTACAGCAACTAGTGAGATCTGTTCATCGAATTACACAGTCCAGTCACATTAATGTGACCACCACCTACTTTCGACGTCAACGTGAAATAACCAATCACAGAGTGCAGGTGGCAGCACATTACAGTGTAGTGTATATATTGGATGTCCTAGGGCATCGAAAAGCCTTTCAGTCGTTGGCGCAATGCAGAAATGTAGCGATTTATCCGACTTCCAAAAGGGCATGATTATTGGCTTTCGGGCCAAGGGTGGAAGCATTTCGGAAACGACTGATTTTGTGAACTGTTCGCGTGCCGCCGTGATAAAAGTATACCGTGCATGACAAAATGGCACTATACAAAACAAGCGGCTTAGCACATGTGGTGCAGCGTGGGCCAAAGATGGCAGGGGCGAACGAAGGCTACGGAAATGCGTTCAGACTAATAGACGTGCAACTGTTGAGCAACTGACCGTCCAGATGAACCAAGGGGCTACCAAGAGTGTATCCTCAACAACTGTTCAGCGAACGTTGNTTAAGTATAGGTAGATATATAACATAGTTTTAACTGTTCATATTTTCCAAAGAGAATATGTAAACTATGCATTAGTTTGTGCTCTACCAAATATATATTCAATCCATGAAACTAAAATCACTGTTCACTGAGACTCTAGTGTGAGAAGATTCAATTATTGTTTCAATCAATTATTATTAACATTCAATTATTGCCAATCAGCTGAGTTGAAATGGATATTTACTTGAATATGAACTTGTTACACTAGTAAATTGGTGCTATAATTAAACATTCTCATTAAAATCATACAATATTAATATTTCAAATCTGATAAAGACTTTCACAAGAGAAAACGTTAATATTATAATGATAAAATATAAATCGCTTTGTTATATTAAATATAATTACATATATTGAAACTTTATGAACACGAAAAAAATTACATGATAACAAATTACAATGAAATCAATTTAATTAAGCATTCTACTAAAGGACTACTCATAAATGCAATAATATTTGTGGTGTATATATATATATTAGTAGTCCTATAGACACTAATAAATATAAACAATAAAAACTAAATGATTTATAATACAATTTTATTCATTTATAAAGAGAAATCAAATCCTTTTTTAATATCTTATTAAAGCTGCTTTTACCGCATAAAAATTTTGCAAACATTCTTAATTTAATGTATAAAACCCTAAAATGCACAGTAAAAATTTCCGAATCAAATTACGATTCAAAGTATAAGCATTGAAAATCCATTTTCAAGGAACATTTAACAGAGCAAAAAATCTGATAAACCATTATTTTCCCAGTATTAATTACTGCAAAATCAAAAAATCACATAATTTAATAAATATCGCTCCTGGGCTGCAATAGTGTTAAAACTCAAAAAACTGGTGGGACTAAGAACTGGTGTAAATATGAAAATACGCATTCTTTCAGCAGCAATACTAGCACAACTCATAATTCAACTTGAAGGTAATCTTCGTTTAAGCAAACTAAAGCATTTCTTATGCATTTTCCTTATCAGCGAAAACTTTAAACTCACTTATCTCAAAACATGATTTTTTGAGTTGTGCCGCTATTGCTGCCCAGGAGCGATATTACTGTCAGAATTACGGTATACTTAAAGTGCAGATACTTAATACCGGAATATGATCCGGGATTATTTTCAGCGTATACTTTAATTTAAGCGTTGCATTGTTCGCAATCTATATACAGTCTCTGGCCAAATTATTAGACGCACTGTAAGATTCTATGTAAAATCTTAATTATCAGGGGATACCCAACAGCTTTATTGTTTTTACGCGGATGAAACCGATTTAAACTTGTTTTTGTTCGTGTATTAATTGGTTAGCATTGTAATGCAATACGTTAAAAATAAATACAAATAGTTTGTATATAAAAAATCTCCTCTATAAGAACCCATTACATTTACGTTTAAATATAAGAGCATTACATATAAACTTGAGCAAAACATGTCATTAATAAAACACTACAGTGCGTCTAATATTTTGTTCTAATTATTATAATATACTAATACAACACATGTTATAATAAATAATCTATATTTATATAATATGTAGTCTTATTTATCCAATCGTCGAATTTATATTATATATCGTCAAACTTCCCCAATTTATACACGAACGTAAACAAGTACAAACCGGTTTCAGCCACGTAAAAACAATAAAGCTGTATAGTATCACATGATAATTAAGATTTTACATAGAATCTTATAGTGCGTCTAAAAATTTGGTCAGGGACTGTATTAAATCAGTATAAGCTAATAATGTATAAGTTAAATAGACGAAACATAGATTCAAGCTAAAGGCGGAAAATGGTTGCACTGCAATATACATATTTTACGGTTATACATCCAAATATGTAAAAAGAAAGCGAATATATATATTTTATTTACAGCGGTAAGATATTTATAGTGGTAAGTAGATGTAATGTATGATCTAAATAGTTTCTAATACAATTGAGGAGGTTAATAATAACACACCAGAATATATTTTAACACCAGAATATAAATAAAAATACAGATAAACAAGACATGTGACGGTCGTATTATATCAATTAGTAGACATAACTCATGTTTAAGTAGTTTTAGAAATAGTGAATCTCAAAAAAAAATAAGGGTCAGCACACACAGTATGTGCATATTTTAAGGGAACACTCTAATGAAAACTTTCACGACACAAAAAATGTAAGATCTGTGTCATAAGGATTGTTGACTGGGATAAATTTTTCGAAAGGATTTCAAACATAATAAAATTTGAAATAGTTGCTAGTATCACTGTAGTATA
The DNA here is from genome assembly GCF_043381705.1 of Parasteatoda tepidariorum. Lineage (NCBI taxonomy): Eukaryota > Metazoa > Arthropoda > Arachnida > Araneae > Theridiidae > Parasteatoda > Parasteatoda tepidariorum. Next base: position 33,631,716 of record NC_092211.1, read on the forward strand.
TTATTCCCAAAAAATAACGATAAACAAAGATCTACCGCCATAAATAGACGAAACTAACACTTTAAGTTCAATTATCTTTAGTAATAATAACTATATGCACTGAAAAAAGAAAAAAAATAGCTACTTTGTTGGTTGTGCAAAACCATAAAATGTACAAAATAAATCCATACTCTCAAAGGCTTTTTTACTACGCAAAACAAGTTTTTCTGTAAAAATTACTAAAAAAATTCGTAATTAGACTGGTTTTTAACAGAACAAAACAAGCTTTTACAACGAAAATAAATTTGTTGTATCAACAAACTTTTGCCATATGGGGACAAGCTTTCACTGTAAAAGTTACGAAATGGATATGTACTCGAACCAGATGTTAACATTTTGTGTCAGCAGAATTTATATCGTTTTTTCATCATTGGGATTCGAACCTTCGGCCATTTCACTGGGAGGTGCACTCTTTGACAACTGAGCCACTCCGGCTTAAATTCTTTATTATGAAAAAATTGCGAAAGTGAGAATTTTCGCGTCGATATTGTAGCAATTTGACAATTTAGCCAAATCATAATTTTATTTATAAGATAATCATAGCCAAATCACAATTTTATTTATAAGATAACCATAGCTATAACGCAATTTCTTAAAAGTAAGAAAAAATATAGAAAATAATCGTAAAAGGATTGGAGAAAAGGCAAAGTTATATTGCGATACGCAAGACTACAGGGCGAAAGCTAGAATTTCAACTGATGGTTTCGATTTGGTTGTGGTAGTTTAATAGTCTTCGCTACAAATGTAACATTTTTAAATTCCGTGTTTAGTACATTCGTAAATAAAAAATAGCTTTGAACTGAAAAAGAAAAAAGCTGAATATTTATTTAAAAGAGATAAAATGCATTTTTTTTTGTATAAAATTTTATTCATCATTTCAGTTCCTTAAAAAGGAGTCTCATTAACTTAATGTTTTTTCTAACTTTTCTTAGAAACTTATACTGAATTTTGACTCGCTTTGATAAAAAAAAGTTTAATGAAATACTAATTAGTTTTTTTTCTTCTTTCATATATCTGAAAACATTAAGAAAAATTGTATTAATATAAAGTTACTGAAAGAGAAATCAGATGGAAAAAATCAAAATTAAAAGATTTTTAAGTTTTCAATAAGCATTCTAATATGTTTTCATGTTTCTTCATTCTATTTCATAATGTAAAGTGATTCATGTTATAAATTCAAATATTTAGTTATTTATACTATATATAATTTTTTTTTAATTATTTGTACTACCAGACTGTTTTTTTTTTGTTTTTTAAATATTATTTTAATACTTTAATTAATTATTCGCTGAAATATGACTCAATATTAAACTATTTTTTTAAATATATATGCTAAAAACTCTCTTAACCCTTCAATGCGAATGTGACACTTGTGTCCCTTTTATATATTTTTCTGACGTTCTAATTACCAACAAAAATATATTTTAATCTTTTTTAATTACAAAAAAATGGCTAATAGATAGAAAATCTGTTAGATTATTGAAATTATATTTGTACTAAAATATGAAATATAGAAAAAAGTAGTGAGAATATTTTTCATCCATGTTCAAAAATGCATCAATAATTGATTTTGCAAATAAAAAAGTTTCAATGAGGAATAAAAGTTTCTCTTAGATTAAAATAAATGCGAATAAATTATAATTTGAAAAATTTTTGGGAAGATTTTACCTTTAGTGTAGAAAGAGAGGCCATTGTTTCAATGTATCAATAATTGATTAAAAGTTCCGATTCAATCAAAAATGTATCAATAATTGATTTTGTAAATTAAAAAGTTTCAATAAGGAATCAAAGTTTCTCTTAGAATAAAATAAATGTGAATAAATTATAATTTGAAAAAATTTTGGGAAGATTTTACCTTTAGTGCCGAAAGAGAGGCCGTTGTTTTATGCCTGTAGTTCATAATCATAACAATAAATTATTAAAATGATAAATACAATATTTTTCAATTATTTTGACTTAAATTAATGAAAAATAATGAAAAGTAGTTGAAAAATATGTTTAATAAAAATTCTGCGTCGAAGGATTAAAATAATAAATCAACTTATATGTGTCATTAAACCTAATATTTTTTCCGATTTTTTTCTTTTTTTTAAATTTCCAATGCCCACCTTTGTTAACATTTCGTCAATTCAGCATTTAACACGGCGGAATTGTTGGCCACCCTTCCAGGGGAGCCATATTAGGTTGACCAATGTTGCCTCCACAGTAAGGACAGATAGTACAGAGAATGAAAGAACATCCATGCTTTGCTCGGGATTCGAACCCAGAATCTTCCTGATGCAGGGACAGATCCCTGATCCATACGCTGTCCGGTCAACTTTATTACAAAAAAAATGACCCTTGAGTATTAAAAGCATTGGTCGTGAGAATGACGAAAAATATTTCTGGATTTAAATATTAACGAATACAGTTAAAAAATTATTTCTGACAATGTTCTGCAAACATAAATTCGTTTTTTTTTAATGTTGATTAAAAACATGAAAAAAATAAACGTGTTTTTAATTCGGTTTTAATTTATCTAGAAGACAATTATTTAACCGAGGAACTTTACTTCAAAAACTATAATACGAGGAATAAAATCATAAATTCAACAAAAAAAAGGATTACAAATAATTTATAAACTGCGAAATTCCTAAGGCACTTATTTCTAAAACTGTACGGCTTCTTGTATCTTTCTAGTAACGTTACTGCATTAAACTTAATAAACACAATATGCTTACAAAATTCAATGTACTAAAGTTACTAGAAAAGTATATGGAATCCCAGTTTCCTAAATATTTTCTTTTCATTTGTAAACATAGCATGTTTACAAAATTTAGTCGTACTACAATTTTTTTAATGCGTACCACCAAGACGATACTTTCGTAGAAAAGACCGAATTTGTTTTTTTCTGAACTTGGCGACAATAATAAATTATTAGCTATATCTAACAGTTGACAAGATGGATTCTGTATGGGATTTATTCAGAGTGAGAATTTTGATAAATGTTCTATTTTATAATATTTGAGTCAAGCTAGGATGTTTAGGTTTATACAGCACTCCTTTCTCACTGAGGAAACTCAAGTTATTCTGAGGACAACTAGTTAATTCGAATGTTACTCCAGGCATGCACTAGCCACAATGTTAACGTTAAATATTCCCATATTTCCAGTGGTAGACGACTCATGGGTTAAAACTCTCTGAATATCAGGCTACACATGTGAAGTTTCTTCGCACTGTAACTCAAATGCATGCAAGATTTGAGAAAAAAATCTCCATAGGAGCTAGTTTATCCCAATGCTTGATCTTGGAGCATTTTTCTGAGTTGAGTTCAAAACTAGGTGACGGAGTTGAATGCTGATGGTCACAGTTCAAAATAGATCAGTTATTTAATATCGGTTAAGAAATAAAAGAATTTTTTTTTCTGCGAAGCTGTGCACGCATATTATGCCTTTTTCAAAAAAATCCCCATTAAAATGAATTATCAGATCTTGCATGTGCACTAGCGAGTAATAGAAAAATCAAACGTAAGCGACAAAAAATACAAAATTGAGATTTTTAAATATTTGGATTTTTTGTATGGTTCAAAAGTTTTTTTTAAAATTTTTTTATCAAATTTAAATTTTTTATTAGTTTTTTTGCAATCGAAATAAAAAGTTGACAAGTCACTTTTCTTGAAATCTACCGTTAAGCAGTTACGCTGTTTCGTTAGTTGCAGAACAGTGCAGCTCTGTAAAATATCAGGTAAATCATGAATTAAATTTGTAATTTAGAAACAAATTTCCCACTTCAGTTAAAATTTCAGTTATAACTTTTGAAAAATTGAAAGCTGAGACGATAGTTTATGTAGATGGTTTAAAATGTTTTTTTTACATTATTTTAATTTACCTTCAGATAAAATTAGTGGAAGTAGTGTATTTTCTACTAGTTAATCAGCTATTTGCTTTCACTCATTTAATATTTATCTTTAATATAATAATGGATGTCACAAGAAAAAAGAATTTAAGCTTTATTCTACATAAACATTTTTCAGAAACTTTTATCCCCATAAATCTTCAGTTCCATTAAAAATTCCAGTATTATCCTTTCTTTTACGTTCGATAGCAATTTATTTAAACTAGAGCTACAAATTTAATCAATTTGAATAAAATTTATTAATTTGTTTCGAACTATATCAAGTGTAAAATAATTATCAGTACTATTTAATCTTTAAAAAGTTGATTTAGTTAACAAGGTCTAATCTTATTGAATGGATTACTTTCAATAATCAGATTAACTTTTCGACAAATGTACCTCTTGAGATTAAATAAAGACCTTCTCAGACGAGAATTCAGATCAAAACACTTTTGAGAACAGCTTATATTTTACTATTAATTTAATCTTTCAGGAACTTGCATAAATTAAAATAAAAGTAGCATTATTTCTTTTAACTTTGACGCAAATGGACTTTAATAAAAATTGAACGGATAAAACTTTTCTCATATTTCATATCGTTCATATAAAGCTGTGGATGTTTTATTGATTTTGTAATTTAGAATTTCGTTTTAGTTTTTGACGTCTTCTTACTATCATTTGTTGTATCTGGATTTATATTGATCCTTTATAAATTTATTCTTTGCTTTTTACAGTTAAGATATTAAAAGCAAAACTTTTCTCAAAGATTTTTAAAAAAAATAGAGCAATTAGATTTAAGAACTTTTGGCACCAGTTTTAAAACATTTGATGAGTTTGTTTCCTCTTTGGACATTTTATTTATTTCAAATCTTTTATTTAAGTGTTTGGAATTTTTCTTATTTAAATTCCATTCAATGTATATTTTAATTTGATATATTTCAAAATACACTATTTTATACTTTTTTTATTAAATTAATCATTTTTGGTGCAATATTTCTAAATTTTATACTAAAAGTTTTAATTTACTCTGTAAGAAATTTTAAAGTTTGTTGAATATTGTTCAAATTCGATTTGACTTTAATGCACTGTTAGTATTTTTATTCTAAAATAATGGTAAAATAATCGACAGCAATCTGTCCATCCGATTAACTGTAATGCTTACGGTAAAAAAAAAAAACATTTTATACCTTTACGGATTTGAAACCGTTTGCAAGTAGTATGCTTAAAAAATTTCAAAGTACACTATTTTATACTTTTTTTCTTAAATTTATAATTTTTGGTACAATATATCAAAATTTTATACTAAAAGTTTTAATTTACTCTGTAAGAAATTTTAAAGTTTGTTGAATATTGTTCAAATTCGATTTGACTTTAATACACTGTCAAAATTTTCATTCTAAAATAATGGTAAAATAATCGATATAAATCTGTCCATACGATTAACTGTAAAGTTTACGGTAAAAAAAAACACTTTATACCTTTACGGTTTTTAAACAGTTTGAACAGCAACCGTTTTGAAACCATCTTGTTGTATGCTTAAAAATTCTTGAATAAAAAACTATACAGTTTTTAATATACTCTGTATGAAATTAATCAAGAAATTAACCAATTTTTAACTAATTTACAATAAGCATGGTTTCAAAACCGTTAAAAATAAATATTACTGAACTTAGAGATAGTTTAGAAGCTTTATAGAAGTTCTTGGCTTCTTTAATTAGGAATTATACAATATACTTTATGGTTTTACTGGAACAGACGGAGGTTTAATGAAACTCTTTATTAAGGTTGTAGTTTATTTGCATCGCAATAATATAGTTTAACAATAGGGAAATACCATTAAATAATTTTAAAATGAGAAAAATTTATGCTTTATTATTTATAATAGAATTCGTAACAGAGAACTTATCCTCCAGAAACATTTATAGAATGATTAGTTTAATAATAAAAGAATATTAATTATTTGATCTGCTTTATTTATTTAATTAGAAACCGCACGATATATTTCAGTTGCATTGGAGCAGAATCATGATTTACACCTTATTAAGGTTTTAGTTTATTTGCACCACAATATGGTTTAGTAATAGAGAAACACCTGTAAATAATTTTAGAAAAATAAATTAATAACATTAATGAATAATAGAAATTAAATAAACAATAAATAGTAAAAATGTTAATAGAGAACTCATCTGCAGACGTTTAGAAGTTTCGTTTTAAAAGGAAAATTAGAGTAGTTTTTGTTATTTTTGTTTCACTTTTTAATTGGGTGGTGTGTAATTATATTTCATATTGATAAAAAATTAAAATACATTTTACTAAGAACTAAAATTCATTTACTTATAAAAAATTGACAATTAATGGTGGAGAGAGCCATAGTGGCTCAGAGAATAGAACTCCAGCCACTTGATGAGGTGACCCGGGTTCGAATAACCAACAATGGCTGGTCGCTACGAATTCTGCTCCCGGCTCGCACCGACCACAGTGATGATGCGAAATATCCTCACTGATAGGCATATCATAGCTTAGAGTCCCTTTGGCATCGGGTTAACCATGGAAGGTTCTTGTTGTTTTCCCCTCCATGCATCGAAAATGCTGGTTAATTCGATGAAAAAGTCCTCCACGAAGGCAAATTTTTTTTAATGCTTGATTCAGGAGTTCCCTTGTCTTCCGGATTAAGCTCGAAACTACAAGGATATGGAGTTGAACCTTTATAGTCGTAAACTCACAATTCCGTCGGCTGTTTAATGACGGTTATAAAGTGGAATGTAAAACTACACCGAAAAGTAAACCATGGTTAATACTACCAGAAAATGATAAAATATACCATGTTTCAAGTTTTATAGGAACATCAAAAAACTCGGTATTTTTTTGCGAAATAATTTCGGGAAGATTTTGGAAAAATAAACAATAAAATATTGTTTTATAATATGTGATAAAACGTAGTAAAATTTGGTAGGTAAATCATGATACCTCAGAGCACTTTATTTTCAGTTTTGAATGTTTTACTAATATGTGGTAATAAGAACTATAATTTTGAAAAAAAGAATTTCTCGTAAGCCATTATGCAGATTATGTTTTTTATTAATACATTTTTAAGCTGAATTTTTGATTTTTAATCTCTTAACCAGAAATGTCATTGTCATACAATACCATAATTTAACCACAACTTTTCACAAAAAGTGTTTTATGATATTTAAACTCGTATGAATACAAGAGGAACAGCATAGAAATTAAAAATATATATATATTTTTAGAAATTATTTTTAAAAAAAGTATTTTGAAATAGTTTTTACTGTTTAGTAAACCAGAAGAGAATTTAAAGAGTTGTTTTGTATGGATTTTTTTTCTCTATTGTCTATTTCGTAATATTGTAAGATTCAATTGAGAATCGGAATACGAAAATCCAAGCAAACTCATTTTAAATAAACTGTTTCTTAAATATACTTTTTTTGAAAAACAATTCTGTGTTTGTACACACTTATGGTAAATATATTCCAAACATATTTCAAATATTTCCTACTAAATTAAAAAACTTCAAATTTTAACTGTTACAAAACATTCAAATCAAATTTCTTTGTTACCGTTGGCTATATTAGTTGCCAGAATTGGCAAGGGCCTTCCTTTGAAGTTCTGTTTTCGAATTTTGGGGGTAGCAATTGGATCATCATTTTTTTCTACTTGTAAGAATATATATATATA
>NC_092211.1:33639345-33655601 GCF_043381705.1 Parasteatoda tepidariorum
TATATATACATATACTATATATACAGTAACATAATATGTGTATATACAATAACTTCATAGTTTAATAATATATCCTTCGAGAGAATTAAAATTTATATTAAAATATTTCCTGGGAGAAATATATGAATAAGAAAGTAAAAGTAAAATAAACTGTTCTTAAAATATTGTACAAAAACAGTGCATACCAATTGATATATAGCATGCGCAGCGTGTTATAAATGGACTAACATATAAGCTTTTTACGCCATGGATTTTAAAGAAACGGAATTCTTCATTTTTACAAATTCCATTCACTTAACACCACTATTTATCCCGCACGCAGAAGACAAAAGGAAAACGAATGAATTCTTCTCAACACCCTGAGATCTCAACCCCCGTGTCATTGTTCTTTTTCTTTGAAGGCTTAGGTACACAATACATTTTTCAATAGAAATCCCTTTCATCCTCTTACAAAGGAATGCTGTTAGAAGCTTATGAAAATGAAAGAATGAAGCCATAAGTCATGTCGTTTTTCTTTTCTTCATCCCTCTATTGTTTTGACATCAACACCTTTCTCTGATTGGTCAGGTGATAAAAAAATGAATTTATTGGTTTTCGGTTTAAATGGAAATTCTGACAATTCATTTATATCTATTTTTAAATCCTCTAGTTTAAAAAAAAGTTGGCTGCTTTTATGGCTTTAGCCTAGCATTAAATTGATGTTGCTTTTTTACTTCTATCTTTGATGTTCTTCAATTGTTTAGGAAACACGAATGATACCAATGCAATTTATTTTAAGCCAGTTATTGTCGATGGATTTGAAATTGTCTGAAATCAGTCATGCTAAGAAATTTTCAGATTACAATATAATATAATGTAATAAATCTACTTAATAAAATACAATACTTTTATTTTGACATCAACACCATTCTCTGATTGGATACTTGATAAAAAGCAAATTTATTGCGTAATGGTTCAAATGGAAATTCAAACATCCACGCATCTCTATTTAAAAATGTTTGATGATTTTAATGTTTTACTAACTTGGATACAGAAAAAAAATATTCACGATTTTTTGCATTCGCCTTTGACGTTCTTTAGTTGTTTAATTCTACGGTAGACTGATTGTAAGAGACGGTTCTCAGTAGATCCCCGAAGTCAAACAACACTTGCAGAGTTCAGTGAGCAGATCTGTCTAACCACTTTGATCGGGCTGCAAAGTGACTGAGGTTGTGTTATATCTGTCCTCCTTAAACTGTTCAGCCGTAAAGTGTTTAACTTCACGGGCTTGTCGTCGGGCTACCAAAGCGAGTGTGCACTCATGTCTGCATAGCACGATATGTGATGACATGCCTTCAGGTCATCCTCGGAGATGATTTCCAAATCATCGGAATAGCACGCTGCTCAGCTCTAATACTACTTCAATTGTATACGAAACATGAATAAAGATAATGATATTTATTTCGAATTAGTTATTGTTTATGTATTAGAAATCGCTTTTAAAACATATATTTTTGTTCTCTTAGTTTACATGGAAACAAAGTTTTTTTTTCTCCAGTTCTGCTCGAAACTCCTGCTTGTTATTTGATTTCAATAACAGCCAATTAAATCTAAAATTTTGAAAATAGTTATAATTTACTATCATAATACATACATATTTTGATTTATTTATCGATTGAAACATTATAGTTAGGTTTAAAAATCAAAACCCCTCTTTCGTTCCGAGAAATATTCTTGTGAACAAAGCTGAAATAAAAAGGTGGAATAATAACTAATACAAATTTAAAATTGTTAAAGTCTCTCAGTTTCAATTCTAATTTTTCTAAACTAACTTTTCCACATTCAAACTTCTTTTCATAAGTTAATGAAGTAATTAATCAAATTAACATGTTTAAAATGATTTTCAAAAGAGAATTTGTGACTAATGAAGATTCCTTTCAGGAAATAAAAATTGGATTTGGTAGATTGATGCCGAATTCTTATCAATTTTTCTTAAAAATACTTCTTGAATTTGTTAAGTGTATTAATGATATTTTAAAGCATCTTCTATCAGATCGGTAGGACTCATCCTGATTTTTAAAAAAAATATTTTTTAAAGATTAAAAATATTTCACTTTTTTACTTAATTCTTTCTTATTCAAATACTCTGGAATAAAATTCTTAAAAGACATTATTATTAATTTATTTTGTAAAAATATACGTTTTTTCAAGTTATTTAAACTTAGTTTAAATCATATAGCATGTAATATCAAGTCAAATAACATGAGTGGTGCTGCCATCTATCAATTGGGTTCAGAGCTAAGACGTGCTTTCACCCTTGCAGTACTCTCTTATCAAACAAAAGGCACATCTGTTTGACTTACTTTGCAAAAGGCCAATGGCTGGTGAGCTTGACTGGTCCAATTGCCATTAGAAACAACCACGACAACAAATTTGCTTTATTTTGCATGTATTTATGCGTTTATATGCATGCACATTTAACAATGTTCCTATTTAAAAAGTAAAATGAAACTTTCATTTCATTGATGAACAAGTATAAGTGACATTTTCTAAAAATAATGAAATTTTCTTCGTTATATTTATATTGCGTTCTTAAAATTTGCAAGAGCTTTCTTTCAATTTACTTTAAATTCAAAAGAAACACAATTTGCTGCATGAGCAGAGTTTTGGGGGTATTGATAATTTTTTAATTGGTTTTGATTCTTTCTGATAACAATCTGATTTTTGGTAACATTATTTTTAATCTTTCACTTATAGCCAAGAAATTTTCAGATATGTATACACATTTAAGAAAAAATGGAAAAAATACCAAAATGTTTCAAATAGCAATTTAATTTGATATAATCAAATTAAATTAAATTGGGAATTTTTATTGTTTACTACTTCTCCTTATTACCACATCCTTCAAAGTGAGGAGATAAAATCAAATACTTTCATGCAATGAATATTCAATTTCTTTTTTCTTATGACTTCTGTCAGGGTTATCGCTGACACTGAAAATTGACTAATGAAATAATGCCAAATAGCGAGATATTTTGCACATGTGCTTCGTATGGAGATGCAATCAAATCCAGCCAAAACAAATACTACCAAAATTGTAAAATTTGGATTGAAACGGGTGATGATTTAAACTTTTGGAATTTAAAAATATAACTTTTTTTTTCGAGAAATGAAATTCCATGCTGATCGAAATTATCTATACAAATGAGATTAATATTGATAGATAAAAAAAGAACTTTTTTCAGAGAAGAAATAAATTGAAATTGATTTATAACATGAAAGATTTTAAGTAACATTTTTTTCTTGGAGCCTTATTCACTTAAAAATCAAGGCAATTAGTTAACGAATGTACAATTTCTAAGTTCCCGCTTCTACAGATAGTGTTAAAGTTTTTCAAGTAAGTCATATCATAACTAAATTACAAGATATGACCCAACTTGATTTGAAATTCACATTAACTTATTATGCTGTAAATTTATTATAAAGATTTATAAAAATTAATTTTATTAATAAAAATTATTTTTATATTAAATATATTTCGGAATTTACCAAATTATTTAGTATATTATTTGACGATGTATTTTTAATTACTCACAACATTATACTATACATTTTTTTAAAAATTAAATGATAAATTAATTATTGGTTTTATTCTTGGTTTAAATTTTAATTAAATTTAAAATAAATCGTTTAAAATTAAGAGTTTTGTAATTTGCGAATAAACGTAATTTATCATAGTCTATGTTAGAATGTTTTGTTCACCATGACGTAATGCCATATTCGATATACAAAATAAACTTGCAAATTTTTTTTGGTTTTGTTTTTATCTATATTCTAGATGTTAAACAAATTATCCTTGGTTTAAAGTTATGGGCTAATTTAAATGCGAAGCTTAGCACCTCTATTGTCCCTAATTTATATTTATCATTAAAGCTTAAATTTGAATTAGACAAAGAAACAACTACAAATGTTCATACTTTGTTGATGAAATCTTTATGATACTTCATATATTAATTTTAACCCATATTTGAAAGTTTAAGATGATTTTAGCGCTTTTAGTATTTACACAATTAAGCATTGCCCCAATATGGGCACCCTATTTATTTGACTTTAAAAATATGTAATGCCAAAAAATGTCATGATAAATGTATTTTCGAAATATAAATGGTGATATTTCATTGAAAAGGAAGGAAACTTATTTTTCAAAATCCTGAAAAATTAACCTAATTAAAAATCGTTTTTTTTTCAATAAAAGTATATTTCAGTATATTTTTAAAAGGCAATAATATATCAATTGCATTTAGCTATGAGATAATTTTTGCCAATTATTTTTAAAAGGCAACCACTGATGTAACGTATTTAACTATGAAATGCTGACAGTTAAGTTGTATTATATCCATATATTTCTAATAGTTAACGCCATATCTAACACATTTACCAAGACTTAAGTGATGCTATTTTAGAGAGATAAATATCCTTGATTTTGATGACACGAGGAAAAATGTACATAAATAAGCAGTACTTATTTCTTATGCATACAGAAATAGTATATATATGTATATATANNNGAAAATGTATTTAAAATATACTAAAAAAACTAATTATTTTCTCTATTTATTAATTTTATTACAAAAGTAATTAATTTTTAAATCACTCAAAACTAAAGTGTAGAGTTATAACTATGATTCATGGTGTCACAAATAGCAGGTCCTTATGAGGTTTTCAGTTAATTCGATGAAATTCTGTAATGCTTTGATTAACTTACATGTAATAAATACTTGTACTTGCAGGTCACAAGTACAGGTTACAAAGGGGCTACCGGTATTTATAAGACAACACTTTCGTGGAGCCCCTATATTAAGAAAACTCCCCCTCCCCAGAAAAAAAGGTGGAATTAAGTTATTTTCAACATTTAGGAACAAAGCGTAACATATTTGAAACCAATCGAAAATGTAATGTAACTGTGTGAGGCTGTTGTGCTTGTTTCCGCAAAGCATATTTTGTTTAACAAAGACAAAAATAACAAAGACAAATTGAAATTAACCGAAAATTGTATTGATTTGTAGCAAATGTACTTTGAATACCTTAATTAATTTCAAGTTATAACATTGTCTGCATTTAAGAAAAATAATATAACTTAACACTCTTGTCGACATAATTTATGTACGATTGCAGATAAAAGGGGAAAATATGCTGCCACAAATCTAACGAAATCATTTTCTCAAACGATGACTGAAGAATTTTTCTTTCAATCATTTTGTTTGTTTTGAAAACAGATAAAAATTAAATTTTATCTTCTGGGCTAAAAATAAAAGTTATAAGATAAAGTAAAAAAATAAATAAGTAAAAAATGAATAAAAAAAAATAAATTAAAAAAAAAATCTCAAATTTGAAATGTTTTCCCATTTATCAAACTGCTGGTCACTTGTCAATTTGGTTTTTCTCTTAAACAGTTTTATTTGTTTACTCGTCCTTTTGTTTGCATATTTTTACTGTGTTTGTGTCAATTCGTTATGCATTTGTTATCTTCAAATGTTTTCACCCTATCTTGTTTAATATAAAAAAGCATCATCGGAAAACGAACAACTAAATTGACGTAATAGTATGAAAATTTGAAATAATTTATTTAATAAAGTTTTTTTTTCTGCATTTTTTTTTTTTTTTTTTGTTTTTTTGTTTTCTTTGAGACNATTTTACCGTTAAAAAATATTTTATCAGTGTAAAACTATGCTCAAAATCAACGTCATAAGTTTTTTATATTTATTTACTTTTTTTCGCATTTGAACTTTTAACATCCAGATAAGTCTAATTAATACAATAGAGTATCACAGACCAGCTTAGTCAATCAAATAGTCAATCAATAGTATAAATATTTTTGAACAACTTATAAATTTTTTTTAATATTTCTTGTCACTTGGAAAAATTTTAATCAGAAGTAATTATTTTAGTTTTTATTTTTATTTTTATACGTGAGGTTTTTGGCTTCCTCACTAAATAATCTAGTTTGATTTAATGGAGAATCTCAAACTGTAAGATAAATGGATAAATTAAAATATTTTAATATAATCCATTCAATATGTATTATTTTTTATGTTATTATATATGTTTGTAAATTTGAATTCAGGAAAACCAGAGCAATTCTGCTAGTTTTCTTATTTAATATTTTTGATAAAGCTTTATTTTCGATAGTTGAAAAAAAAATTGCTTTTATTTTCAATACCTGAAGAAAAATAAACAGAACCAACAAGGTAACAGTTTCTTGTTTCTGTTATTGTAATCTATCTACAATAGACTCAACCAGCAGAACGAGTCGACTCAGTGTGAAAGAAAGGAATAACATGTGTACAATAGAAAGGATAACCTTGTTTTCTTTTGTCTGTTGTTTGTCCATTGTCATTGCCAGTATCGATAATACAATGTTTTGCAGCAGAATTTTGGAAATGAAAGGATGAATGTGGATAGATGCATTCAAATCTATGGTATTTATTTCAAATTCCCTTAATTTCTGAATTAACATTGTATTCTGGTTGAGAAAATAGTTCTAAGTGAAAGTCAGGAACTCCTAAGGATATTATTAAAAATAAGTATTTATGATGTACACTGATAGCCCAATTAATCTTACTATTAATGTGTTTAGAAATCATTCCACAAGGAAAAATATAGCAAAATAAAACATCAACCTAAATAATTTTTCATTAATATTAAGAGAAAGGGAGAAAAACATAGCAAATTAACTATACTAATATTGACCAAAATGTACATAATTTGTATTCATTGAACTTGAACTTTAGATGAATCTAAGTTTTTTTTTTCAATCCTGCCAGATTTAAGTTATGGCAGATTAACGGCACTGATATTTGCCATAATGTACACAATTTATATTCACAGAACAAACAGAAAGATGAACTAAAGATAAATCGGAGTTTTTCGTCTCTCCGTCAGATTCGAGTTCTTTGAGATTATCTGCACCAATATTAGCTGAAATGTATAATTAGCAACCATTTCTCCTTAAGACTTGTATATTAAGAATTCAACATTCTGCACATTATCAGGTAAGGAATATAGACATAAACATATATTTAAAACCTATTAATGGAAAACGTGCTTTCTTTTTTCTAGTGACGAAACAAAGTACAAGACAAAAAAAATCCTGTCAAAAAAAAAAAGAAAAAAAAGAAAGAAATGTAACCGTATAAAATAATCGAAATCGTTTCCTGTTGTCAGTCACTTCAATATCAGGTAGTTTCGGAGTCATGGCCATGGTGCCAAGGATACAACGACACAGATTGGCTCTATTCGTGGATTCCATAGAATGGCAAAGTGAGCGAAATGGCTGGCAAAAAAATGGCTGAGGTTGTAAATAATCCAGAAAGCAAACGAGTTTCCCAATCATCCATTATTGTTACGTCTTAAATTGATTCAACAATTTCGACTGACGTTCTTATTTCATTGGTTTGGTTTTATTGAATGATATTTGAGTTTATCTATTGTAATAATGTCACAACTTTCTGATAGAGAGGAAATCCACTGTGCCCCTGGATCAATTTTGATCTCGTTTTTCCCCCCTATAATTTGTTGCCTTGGGATGAACTTTTGGCACTGGAAAAGTTCTGATACTATGGTTTTTAATGAGCCAATGACCTGAAAACCTGCTCTGAAACATGATAAAATGACACCAAATTTATAATGTAAAACAAACAATTACTTAAAGACAATTATGCGAGGGCCTTGAACATATCGGCAATGTTTGAATTTTTCAGAGGAAAACATAAAGACAAAATCTACTCTCTAAATCCCTAGAAGTACTGATGATGTGAGTACTTACTTATACTGAGTGTAACTATTTTGTGATATTTTCCGTTTTTGTAATCGCACTAGAGGAAGAATTTAGGATCTACTATATTATTATTATTATTATTTTAAGAAAAATTTAAATTCCTATTTAAAAAATCTTCTTGTTTTTTTTTTTGTTTTTTTTGCCACATTTTGAAGAAATCTGTATAAATTAATTATGAATATCCTTGCAAACCACAAATCTTAAAAAATAAAAAATTAATTGCGAAATTATGTTTATTCGAATTAAAAGAAGAGAGAGAGAGAGACAAAAAATCCTCAAACACATGTAACATTTAAGCATTTTTGTATACAATATGTAAATTATGTCTTTCTTTATATCCTTTTTATCTTTATTCATCTAATGTTGAGTTACTTATGCCATGTAGAATTACTAATGATCATCTAGTGTCTAAGCAAAACATATTTGGAACGCACTTTTTTTTTTTAAATATAGGGCGCGTGATAAATCAAAAGGTATTAAATGTATATATACATTAAAAAAAATCATGAAAAATTATGGTAAAAAGTACCGGCACTTTTAGCGCCGGTTCTTTATTATGTAATTTTTCAGTAATAGCATCCAAAGCATCCATTCCATATTTTAATTGTTCTTCTATGAAAACAAACAAGCTATAAATTATTTATTTAAAGGAGTGTGCGGACAAAATAAGACACCAAAAAACCACATCTCGATTCATCTTGTACTGTAACATTTAAGCATTTTTGTGTACAACATGTAAATCATTCTTGTTGCCAGATGGAGTTTAATAAAAATAATTTTGGAATTCTGCTTGTTTGCTGATAGCGTTCAATAAATGCAGTTCTGTTACAATACAGTATTTCCATAAATAGAATAAAATAAAAACTTCATTCAATAAAGGGTTACACTCATCCACTAATAGAATGTATTTGAATTTTTGTTTTTATATAAAATTGTTATGTCTAATCCTGATAACTACGAGGCTATTTTTAATAAGTGGGCTACTAAAAGAAAGTTTTTAAAATATTTTTACGGTAATTTTTCAATAATTTTTCAATTAATCTATATCTTTTAATGACCGTAATAGCAAGAAAATTTTTCAATTCTAAAGTTGATTTCAAATTGTCGACAATTTTCGTAATTACGGTTGTAAAAATGAATTCCGATTAAACAATTATGATAATTCTATGATAATTCTTTGTATACGACAAAATAAATTTCAACATTTTATTGAGTTGATTATTTCATTAACTTGAATCAATTTTATTAAAAGTTTTTGCTCTCAGCGAGAGGAAATTTCTATCGTCTCTTAATTCTATTGAAGTTTAGCACCTTTAGTAAATTAGCACAAGCGTTACTTTTTTCCCTAAAATATTCCAAGCACAAAAAGATAACTGGAAACACACAGTAATCACAATAAAATCATAATCATTTTTGGCTTGAATTGCTGATAACATTGAATGAGCAGTTGATTTTACTAACTGCATTTAATAATAATATATTGATGTTATATTTCGGTTAAATAAGACTTTACCCCACTTTCATAACCTAAAAATTATTTAACTCTTATAGACGTCCACATTAACGTATTATCCTATAACATTTTAATCGATATATACTAATTTAAATTTAGTTATTACTGTAAAAAAATAATTTTAAAAAAATCGATGATTTTATTAATGCATGATTTTGAAATTTAATCATCGTATAACATTTATTTAACATATTGTAAAAATTATATTCAACAAATGAGGTTAGAAAAATATTTAACGAAAAATTAAATTTAATTTTAATATTGTTTAACTTTTTGCTTCTAGATGGCAGCACCAAACTATACACACGCGTCTGAAAATTCTAATAAAAAAAAGATAAGCGTAAATTAATTCAATTGAGAAATGAAATAGATATAAAAACTTGTTATAAACTTTTAAGAAAATTTTAATTTACTTTCAAAAAATCTTCGCATTCAAATTCACTTTCATTTTTCAGTTTGATGGTCTAAAAAAATAATATGCTTAAAACTAATTACAATTTTTAATTAATAAAAATATTATATTAAATCCAAATGAATGCTTTATTTATGACTCGTTGAAAAATATAATCCAAAGAGCTAACGAATTTAAGTAATCAGAACAATTTATATACCTTTTTTACTATCAGAGGGAGTAGGTATGTACTACAATGAGGAAGGAGTATATTTTAACGAATATTGCCTTTAATATACCGTAATATATTATGATAATATGCTAAATGGAAAGGTTACCTTTTGTTACTCTGTCATTTAGAATAATTTGTCTTTGCATTGCATATATTTTACAATGTTTTCCATAATTATTCCAACATTATATTCAATAATTTTATTCTATAACTGCATAAACATTACTGTATGCAGCATTTTATGCAATTAAAGCACATCCTTTTTAATGCCAAATTATTAAGTTATCATTATTAACTATCTGGTTTTCTAATATATGCTTGGAAAACTTATACTATAAAATATCAATTACTATTTAATTGTGTCATTTAAGCATTTCAATTTTAAAAGTGATTTGAAACTTAATCCAAGAGGGGTTTTTTATATTGTAAAAAAAAATATTTCTACTTATTATATGTAGTGTGAAAAAATTGCATCTGTAGAAAACTGAAATAATTATACCATAGTTAGTATATACTTAAAAACAGAAGTAAATTTGTCAAGACAAGGAAAGCTTTCAACTTCAACGTATAGACGGCAGCACTAACTCAAAATCATGCTAAGTTTTTTATTTCACCTATTAAATGACAAAGCGAATAAGTAGCTTGAAACAAAACAAATTGCACTATAAAATAATGTAGTACAAATCTTTAAATCAGCAACTTTACTGTTCAGAAAATTATTGTACATTAAAGAAAGAATTGTATATCAATATGTATTTGTAACAATATCATGGCGGCGGACAATTTTAAATGGTAAACGTTGATAATTTAATGAATTTCATATATATATATATATATTTTTTTTTTCATGAAGTGAAAGACTAAGGGCAATATGATGATAAGATTTTCGGGATAATGTATTTAAGAGCGTTTTTAGTGTAAAACAACGCGAACACTATGTGGAAAATGAAATGTTTCTGTATATTGCTCTACCATCAAATGAAAAATCTTAAAACATGTAAAGCACATATCGGGAAACATTAAAAAAAAAAATTATTACACAAAAGAATCAATATATTAGTTAGACTCGAAAAAGCATATATATAATCTTATTTTTATAAATTAATTAAGAATTTTTTTTAATTCGAACTATCCAAAATTTCAGCACATAAAAAAAATATTTAATTTTTAAAAAATAATTAATAAATTTTGGAAAAATTAATCAATGAGAACTGGTCTTTGGAGCCCACTTATAAAAAATTACCTCTTAGTCATCAGTATAATTCATGACAATTTTAATTAAAATAAAAAATTCGAGTATATTCTATTACTGGATGAATGTAACCCGTTATTGAATGATGTTTCTATTTTATTGTATTTCATGGAGATATATTGTAGCAAAACTACATTTATCGAATGCTATCAGTAAGCAAGAATTCCAAAATTATTTTTATAAAACGCCATCTGGCAACAAGAAGGATTTACCTCTAATCGAGCTCCAATAAATGCTGTTTTTTGATGTTTTATTTTGTCCTTACAGATTTTTTAGTAAAAAATCTGCAGCTATATTTTTTTTTTCATTGAAGAACAATTGTAATATGGAATAGATGCTTGGGAAAGTTTTAAGCAAAAAATGTACGACTTCAAGTAAATTCTAGGGCAAGGGTGGGGACATTTTGGAGAAAAAAAATTCCTACTATAAAGGGAAAAAAATTATGCTTGTCATTTCCAACATATTAAAGAAAAATTAAGTTTCTAAGCTAATTATGGGGTATTTAAGCAAATAGCATTTTTAGTTCATAGAAATCTGAGTAGACGAGATTCCATAAACAGTAAGTGAAAAAAAATTTGAAAAAAAAAATTATTTTACTGATAATAATTTTTAAAGGTTCAGTCGGTTGTATGGTTAAAATGAAAGAAAGAAATTTGAAAATTTAATTCCAATATTTTTGATAAATAGTCTGTACTTAATTGCTCTTTTAACCAACATTTCTTCCTTTTTTTACCTAAAAATCTATATAATATTAGTTCTTGAAGATACAAACAAAATTAGATGTAACCATATTAATTTATTTCGAACAATATTTTGATTTTACCTTGTTTATAATAGTAAGCATTAGTTCAAAAACATACGTTCATCAAAATCTATGACTATGTATGACAGTATAATTGCATTAATTTGGTAAAATTGTTTGTTTTGGTAAAATAGTTTCCAAAATTTGAGTAGTAGGATTTTACGGGTTTTGACAAAGAAAATTTTGTATAAAAATCAATAAGATGGCATTATTATTTGAGAAATTGTTTCCACTAAATTTAAAAATAAAGAAATTTTTCATATCGCTATTCTCCCTCGATGCAGTTAATTTTAACTTTAACGCTAATTGTGCTACATAGCGTACGTGGGAAAATTTCACAACAATGTCGTTAAGGAGTAAAAAATAAGGTTAGAGTTTCAAGACAAATTCTACGCAAAATCTTTATATTATATTTTAGTAAGCACTTTATTTATTTATTTTTTTAAAATTGTATTTTATTTATTTATTTTTTTAAAATTGTATTTTATTTAAATTTATTTTATTTATTTTTTTAAATTTTCATTTCTGTCTGATTATGCCTAATGACGACTGTTTCTTTACAAAAGCTCTTGTTCCAAGAATTATATTCCGATAAATTTAAAATCTTTGAAAATACGCTCTTGACATGGTATGCTCTACAAAACTTCTGTCACCAAAAATGAAGTAGCACTCATTACTAAGAAAGAATTCCAAGGTAAATGCCTGATAGAGGCAGGGCACTAAACTTGAATTTCAAATGAAATTTTAATGTTGTTTTTTAAAAAGAATGCATTTTTTTGAATCATTATAACAATAATTATGATAAGAATTTTAATATTTTTATTTAAATTATNTATCGCTATTCTCCCTCGATGCAGTTAATTTTAACTTTAACGCTAATTGTGCTACATAGCGTACGTGGGAAAATTTCACAACAATGTCGTTAAGGAGTAAAAAATAAGGTTAGAGTTTCAAGACAAATTCTACGCAAAATCTGTATATTATATTTTAGTAAGCACTTTATTTATTTATTTTTTCAAAATTGTATTTTATTTAAATTTATTTTATTTATTTTTTTTAATTTTCATTTCTGTCTGATTAAGCCTTATGACGACTGTTTCTTTACAAAAGCTCTTGTTCCAAGAATTATATTCCGATAAATTTAAAATCTTTAAGAAATACGCTTTTGACATGGTATGCTCTACAAAACTTCTGTCCCCAAAAATGAAGTAGCACTCATTACTAGGAAAGAATTCCATGGTAAATGCCTGATAGAGGCAGGGCACTAAACTTGAATTTCAAATGAAATGTCAATGTTGTTTTTTAAAAAGAGTGCATTTTGTTTGAATTATTATAACAATAATTATGATAAGAATTTTAATATTTTTCTTAAAATTATTCCAAATTTTAGAAATACTAATTCTAATTTTCTTGTTCTAAACAGCAATATTAGTTGTACAACCTCTATTGTTACGTAATGCAATAGTTAGTTACTTCTGAAGAGCTCTAATAATAAATTTATAACAAATTAAAATTTTCTTTCGTAAAAGGAACTATCCAATAAACAATTATAAATGAAAAAAAGAAAAGAAAAATTGCAATTTTGTCTTATAAAATGTTCGAAGCTATAATTTTCTCCCCCCCCCCTGAATTAGTACAAGATTAGATAGAAGAAATATATCTTTATTCTTTCTAGAGAGAAAATGTTCAGTGAATATAGAGGCGAAAGAACGCACTTTGGACTTACAAATGTCGGAGGGTGCTTCCCCTGCAGGATCTCTTCTCTTCCAGACGACCACAAAGGCCGTTACGCTGATGATCACAATGAGAACCACAACCGCACACACAATAGGAACCAATATAGTGGGATCTTCAAAGAAGTGATGATGGCGGGTGACACTTAGTGGAGGCACAGTTGCTGCAATAAAAATAAATGCACAAATTAATTTTTTTTTTTTTTTAAAGAACGTAGAATTTTTTTATAAATGTTCTTATCTTAACAAACAAATCACTATTTTCAGTTATTTACTTTGCTCACTAATATGGATTTTCTATTTTTATGACTAAAGTTTATTTCATTTTGAGTAATTATTAAATAATAGTTTCATAACGTCATAATAGTACTAAATGATAATAGCTATAAAACGAAATCTTAACTCAATAATAGAAAAAAATGTTTTTTTTTCCCTTTATCTACCAGTTTACATGTAGAATAGTGACATTTAAATAAAATAGACTCATATATGTTGATAAGAATTTCTTCCTCTCAATCATTCTGTTCAAATTATTTTTTGCTGGGAACTTTCTGTATTTTTGGTGCTGCCATCTTTGAATCACTAATCAAAACATTTCATAGTTCCTTCCTTACCAAAATAATTGAAATTTTCCAAAATTAAATTACTTAAAAGTTTGTGGTCTAAAAATAAATAAATATGTAAATAAATAAATAAATAAACAAATAAAATAAAAAAACTTAACTGAGCAAGTTTGATTCCTTTTATACAAATAACTTCTTTTTTCTACATAAACGTAAGAAAAACTGATCGTTGCTTAATTTTAACATGAAGAAAATGTGAAACATTTACTCTTTATATATTTTGTGACAGAGTTTCTCAACTTGATTTCTCTTCTCGAAATTAAGCGATTCACAATATATAATTTTTAAACTACATTTAATCTTTCATCGTTTTTTTCTTTTAATGATCGATTTATTGCAATTATTGCTTTTTTTATTAGCTGTCTAAATAAATGTGTTATAGTTCAAACATATTTAAATTAGAATAATTTTTTTTAAATTGTGGTATTTCTGACATGCTTTTATCAGAATAATCATTAACTGAAAATGAAAGACGATGTATTCAATATTCAAAATATTACACATATTTGAAATTAAATTATAAGTAATTTTTAGTAACACAGTGTTTCAAAAAACCATTTTCGTTTTCGTTTTTTTTTTTTTTTTTTTTTTTTTTTTTTTTTTTTTTATTTGAAATATAATGAATTTTAAATTTCAGACTTACTTGGAGAGAAGAAGAAAAAAAGATTAAATTAAATTTTATCTTTTTATTAATTTGCTTTATTTTATACTGTTACAGACACATTAAATTAAACTCTAAGATGTTAGCACACATTTTAGATAAAAATTTATAATAAATCATTCTTGTTAGATTTCAAATGGATTTGGAAAAAGGCCTTCACAAATTATAAAATAAGATTTTAAAATTTAAATTTTAGAAAAACAATCATTATATGCATATTTTTTAAAATTAAATATTCGCAATCGAAAATATCATGAAAATAAAACTTTT
The DNA here is from genome assembly GCF_043381705.1 of Parasteatoda tepidariorum. Classification (NCBI taxonomy): domain Eukaryota; kingdom Metazoa; phylum Arthropoda; class Arachnida; order Araneae; family Theridiidae; genus Parasteatoda; species Parasteatoda tepidariorum. The sequence goes on from NC_092211.1 coordinate 33,654,639, forward strand.
TAACACTTTGAGAGTGAAAAAAAATTTTAAAAAAATTACATAGAGATGAAAGAGCAGTTGAGAGAAAATAGAGATAGAGAGAACGAAGACTAAATTTGAGATGGATGGTGGGAATAAGAACGATAGGGAAAATAAAATTAAAATGAAGATAAATCATAGAGAACGTAGAAAAAGAGAATTTGTGACACGGGAAACAAAACAGGAATTGTTTATTCAGACACTGATAATAGCATTTGAAGTAGAAGCTAAGATATCTCTGTACTCTATTACTTCAGGACAAATATTGTCTCCAGAAAAGAGTATATTTATGTCTGGCGAGAGTATTATTTTAATCTACAGTGATTAACCGAAATATAAATATACCGTTTGTGAATGATTTTTGTTTCTTCAAATATACTCTATGTAATCCCAAATTTTCCTACTTGTAAAATAAGAAATAATTTCTTTTAAAGAAAAATTCACTTTAAATACTTATATTACTCACCTCCAGTAAGTGTTAATGTGGCAAATCTATATTCTGCATCAGTTGTCCCAGCATCACTATGAGCAGTGACCAGTAAATCATGCCATGTTCCTGGACTGAGATCAGCTATCATCAGCATCTCTTGATCTGTTAAGATGTGATTTGAGACAAGTATCCATTCCTTCTGCCCCTGTGGTTTGTATTGGATAACGAGATGAGATATTGGACAGCCATCATCCATCCAGTTTTTCAAATTGAGTTGCACTGATGTCGTGTTGCTACGGAGGAAATCGTTCTTTTCAGGAGCCACTGGAGCTTTTCAGGTGATAAAAAGGCATGTTATATATTTTAATATATATATATACGAACAAATAATAAAATAAAATGAAATAAAATAAAGAGAAAACTATAAATGGGTTAAAAACTAATAGTCTTCTTTAAGACACATCTATTGGTATAATTTAATGCGATATTTCTGGATAAAGAATATATATAAATAG
>NC_092211.1:33655713-33672195 GCF_043381705.1 Parasteatoda tepidariorum
TATATATACGTAGAAAATGAGTGTCTAAATTAACTTAACTAGTTAAAATAAATAAAAAAAGAAAGAATTGAATGTTCGTAAAATAATTTTGCCCAGTCATGTTACGAAACGCTGGTTAGATAAAAATCCTTAAAATGAAGTAATTCATGTCTGTTGGGCACACGTGTAGATAGAAATGCAACATAATGTGATGGAATATTAGGACCTTGTGAGCCAGAAACCAATTATTCCATGAGCAAAAGGGGACACGCGCCCACTGCCTCTGGATTTCAGGGCCCACCTGCATATTAATATTTAAAAGATGTTAGTTTTACACTTTATTTAAGGTTCTGTCCTTTTAATTAAACAAACTTTAATAATAGTCTAATTTTTACTTAAAATTACCAATCAAATAAGAAACGCAGATTTTCCAATGCTTAATTTGCTACAGTGAAAAAGTAGTTACGATTTATTTCTATCTAATAAGACGTCTAGGGTTTATTCTGGTCTGTTCTATACACGAAATGCTTCTATAAGAATATCTGGTGAATAAAAAGGTGGCTTCTCTTAAGAAAAATTTAGAATCTGATTGAATCAGCATCGAAAAGCATTTGGAAAAATAAAAAGTAAAGTTACAACGAACAAAGGAAAAATAAAGGTGGTACCAAAACTAGAAAAACCATAGCGGAGAAAAAAGGGATAAATCAGGTTATATCTTTGTCTTTAAACTCGATTAAATCTTTCCTTTCTTTTTTTTTTCTATTTTTTTTGCGTGCAAGTTTTCTGTACATAGATTTAATCTTTCTGCCTGGTTATCTGAATAATCAACATGATCAGGATAGCAAAAGTAAACAACATCATCAAATTATTACTTTTAAGATTATCTGAAACCACGTTGCTTTTTTTAATATAGTTACGCTATTAAAACGTCATTTTTGTAAAATTAAATAATTTAAAATTGACTGTAATTGAAAAAATAAAAAATAAATTCTGTTCTGAAAAGCAAAATTTATGGAGGAATGGAAATTCCTTGATTATAAACATAAAAAACACCAATATTATTATTGATGCTAATAGTAATTAATTTTGGTAAAATACTCATTGGATTAAAACAATAAGCCATGCGCGTGAAAGTAAAATTAACGGAGAAATGACTCTCAGTTCATTTAAGAGAGAGTAAAAAATTTGCCAAACTATTATTGGTGTAACTAATGCTTAATTCATTTTGGTAATATGCACTTTAATTTGGTAAAAAAAGTTAATAGAAAAATGTACTTATTCGTTTTGCGGTACCATCTGGTAAGAATATTGTTTAATATTGGTAATGTGCACTACAGATATGGTAATTGGTGCAGTTTTAGTCAATACCTCCTTAGTAGCTACAACATATTTAAGAGTAAATTTGGTGCTGATTACAGTTGCACCAATACTGTGCATTTTTATGATAGATGTATGACGGCTCCTCGTAGATATAAGTACATTATGAAGTAGTTTGATCTGTAGTAAATTATGAATATCATGAGTTGCTTTGAGCAAAAGCATTATGCCAGATGATACTAAATACAGTTAGTCGTAATTTCCATGGCATGGAATACTAAAAATATGTTTCACATAATCTTTTAACAGAAATCTACCTATAAGGGCGACATATTATAATAAATAGTTATCACAGAATCTGCCAATCTGCAAAAAATATAAGCTGAAAAACTTATAGTTTTCAATAATTACAATTAATTTCATTATTTTCCATTTACTGCGAGGGCTATTCAATATGTAATAAGACTAATTTTACTGCCACGAAACCACTCATCGGAATGATAATTTCTGTAGCATAAGAAAGTTTGTTGTCCGTATTTACAAAAGCTACCGATAGATGGCGTGTACAGCGTGTAGGTGGCGGGTTCCTGCGTATCACATGGTTGAACTGAAGCGTGTTTGCGGGTGCCTACGATGGAACATCGTTATGCGATTAAATTTTGTGTTCGTCTGCAAAAATCAGCATCGGAGATCTTTGACATGATACGTGAAGCAATGTCATGATACGTGAAGCTTTCAACGATGAAGCAATGTCGAGGGCAAGTATTTTTGGCTGACATAAAGCTTTTAAGGAAGCCAGCAAAATGTGGAAGATATTGAACGCGAGAGACAACTTTCCAAGTCCATTACAGAGATAATGATTAACACAGCTGCGGCTATCATCAAGGAGAACCGTAGAATGACAATACGTCAGCTGCATGCTCTCCTGAATATTTCTGTAGGAAGTGTTCACTGCATCATGGCAGAACATTTGCAACTGAAACGTGTTTGTGCGTGATGGATTCCGAAATTGTTGAGACCTGAGCAAATGCTGCATCGAGTGGATGTGTGCACAGAATGGAAAGAAAAATTAAGACACGAAGGCGACAATTCCCTAAAACGCATCATCGCCGCAGACGAAACTTTGTTGTACCACTTTGACCCATCCATGAAACAACAAAGCAGTGAATGGAAACATTTGTCTTCGCCTACTCTCAACATCTTAAGAAAGCAAAAACTAAAATCTGCTGGTAAAGTTATGACCATAATTTTTCTTGATCATGAAGGAATAGTTTATTAACACGCTGTCGAACCCGGTAATACCGCGAACTGCTCGTACTACGTGAATGTCCTACGAATAATGGTACAGCACGTTCGAAGGAAACGTCAATTGCTCTTAAATGGCTTCCTATTGCACCATGACAATGCCCGACCACATATTGCTCGTTGCTTACAGGATGTTCTTCAGCTGAACATCGTAGAGAGTTTACCACACCCTCCATACAGTCTTGATCTCGCTCCATGCAATATCTGGGTGTTTCCTCAAATTAAGAAAACATTACGAGGCAAACATTTTGCAAGAAACAAAGCATGTGCGGAGACGGTTTTAAAAAAGCTCTCGAAAAACGGACTTTTACATGTTTTTAAGAAGTGGACACAACGCTTGGATAAATGCATTAGGTGCCGTCTTACGAATTACGTGGATTTTGATGCACATATGTTTTTCTTAATTTAATTAATACTAATTTTTACAATAGTATGATTGTATTTGAACAGCAGAAAAATTTGAATTTATGAAACTACAGATTAGATGTTTTTTTCATGGCTTGATTTTAATGCAAATAAAAATAAATAAAAATTGTGATCGCTGAAAGGCGATCACTGGTTACCCATTGGCGAAATAGTTGTTGTCTATTTTTTATTATTATTATTTTTTTATAATTTTTTATAGTCTTTATTTATGATATTCTCCTGAATTTGTATTGAAAACGATTCAGTTTGAACTGTAGGTTAGAATTTCTGATTCTTAATAAAAACAATAAAAACAAAACTATCGTTCAAATTATGAAGTCTCTTTCATTCATAACTTAAGAATGGGATCTCTCTGGTCCCATATCTCGAAAATAAACTCACCAAACTATTGCATAACAAAATTAAAAGTGAAAAAAAGAATTCTAAAAAAATTATCAAACTGTAGCGTTCGCCATAGCAACGCAGGCAATGACGACGCATGCGCACTGTTTACTATTACTCTTGAACGCAGATGAAAATTGTAATGACGTCCAAATAAGGTACTCACGCCATCAAACACAAAACAACACCCATTTTTCCAATGGGTAATGGGGAAGAAAAAATATTAAAATTATTCTAGTTTTTTATTTGTGACAGTAGTAGTCTAAAAGTTTTATGCTCGATTTCGCAGAGTTGTCTAGTACTGATTATTTGATGCTTTATTTCTCACCCGGTATGAAGAACGGGTTCTCAGCTTCAATAAAAATATGATAAAAACTATTTGTTTTCATTTTTAATAAGATATTTACACGCTTACCTCTACCATTTGTCACAACTTGTTGCATTTCACTTGGTTCCCCGTGGCCAACACTGTTATAAGCTGTTAATACAATTTGATATGATGTGCCACATTGCAAATTTTCTAACACAAAACTTTGTCTAGAAGCTGGAAGTCTAGTTTCATGCCACTGACCCGAACTCCCTTTATATGTTAGAATAAAACCTAAAAATTAAAGATAATACTTATAAATATTTTTAAGTCAATTAACTAAATATTTATTAATTAATTAAGCAAATATTAACTATTTAATTAAGTATTAATTAATTATTTAAATATTAATAACTAAATAAATATTAACTAATTAATTAAATATTAAAAATAAGCTAAAAATTAATAAGTAAATAAAAATTAATAATTATTTAGTAAGCATATATCTGGAATCATTGTCAAAGTTTTAAAAATGAAAACGTTGAATAATTATTGTAGTGCCGCTATCTTCTAGAATTTTTAAGAAATGTAAACGAACAAAGAAAACTAAAATTCATAATTTGATGGTAAAATTTATGTTATCTGAAACTATTGAATGAAAATATATTTGTGGCAAATATTGTATTATATTTTTACAAGTATATAGCAATGCAGTATACTGTAATTAGTTTTCTAAAAGTATAGTAAGCTTTTATATTGATGATATAACAACAATAAACTGGATGTTTGGTGCTGCCATCTATTAAGCATGTTAAGCACTAAATGAATCATTGCAATCCCAATTTCGTCTGGAAATCGGAAATTCCTCATGAACATAAGCATTGAGCATAGAGAAGAATTTAAATTATCACCATTTATAGCAAAAATTAATATACCATTTTCCAGTTTTATTCTTACCAGAAATTGGTCTTTCATTAGTGGATTTTGCTTCCCAATTTAAATTCACTGAGGTAGCTGTAGTGTCTGTGAATCTTACAATAGGAGCGTCTGGTGGGTCTAAAAAAATAAAAAGAGGTGAAACAAATGCCTAAAGATTTCCATTTTCCAAATTAAAAAATTTGTGTGAAAGTTCAATAAGAAAATGTCCAAAAAAAGAAAAAACATGTTACATTAAAGAGACTAATATAGTATTAATAAAAATGGATGGCACTGTTAAAATTACTTTTAACATTAAAACTGTTACACTCTTTGTATGGAAAAAAGCTTGCTCATTAACTTTGCAACTTTTTTTTTCAGTTACAGAATCTTTTTTTAAGTTACAGAACTCAAAAATGTAAGTTATATTTTAATTTTGCAACATCTCAAAAAGAAAAAGAAATTAATATCAATGCCAATTGTACATTACATTGTATTGTTCTTTCCTTTTCAATATTTTACTTTATTAGTTCCTTAAACGTTGAAACTCTGAATAAAATTGTGACCCTACGTACTATTTTTTCCAATTAAACTCATAAACTTTTCCTTAACCAATCATTCCTTAATAAAATCATCAACATTCTGTAAGTACTGAAAAAGTTGGGAATAATACTCAGATGGTGAACCGAAATACCGAAATGTGTTCAAGATAATAATACGGTTGCAAAATCTTTTAGCATGTTATGTAACAGGAGAATATTTTAGCTTACATAATAAACATGTTTTTTTTTTAAATCAAAAAGCTCTTAAAATACCCTATTTTGAAAAAAAATTTTAAAAAATGCAGCTTATCACTTTATTACTCAAATTACAAACGTGCCTCTTTTTTTTAAATTTTTTTTTTACTCAAATTTGATCTTTTTTCTCTAGAGAAGATTCAAATTAGCCATCTGTATCGAATTTCTTTTATTGTATTTTGGCTTACATTGCTTGTTAACTTCACTTTTTATACTCTTTGCAAGATCTTAAGAGCTTCATTAACAATCTAAAATATGATTCCAAGGCTCATTTTAATAAACATTGACTGATTTTCGAAAATTATGCTAACTTAGAACTGAGACAGCAAATATAATACTGTCCATACTTTGGAAAAGTAATATTCCAAGAAAAGGAAGTTAAAAAATGTCAAGCATTATTAAATCATGCAAAACTGAGTTTTAAAACAACCGAATTCAAACATAAGGTCTTTCATCAATAAATACGTCATTAAATCATCCTTTTGGGTAATTCAGTTGATTTATTTGAAGGAGATTAAATTACGCAATTTTTTGTATAATAATTGTAAAATAACCCAATAAGTTTTTTATTTGACCATTTAAATTAACTTTTACGTGTTTCCTTTTTCTGAGCAATAAGCTTTTTTCTACCTAACCTTAAGATTCAAATTATTCTTTAAATTTAATTTAATTTATATGTTCTGGAGTGTTTCTTTTATATTTATCATTAACCTGATTACTTTTAATGAAAATAAACGTTGTTGCATGAAAGTAATTTCATTTTCAACCTTTATGAAATATTTGCATTAAAAAAAAATTGGAGTTATCTCTGAATTCAAAATTTTAATGCCACTCTTTACATTATTTTCATTTTTAAATATAAAAATGTATAGGTAGCATCTGTAGAAAGCAATGTTTTTCATACATCTTCAGGGAAAAAAATACACATTTAAAAGTTTCACATTTTTCATCATTCAAATAACCTTTTCAAATTAAAATATAAATCACTTTGAGGACCCAAAAAATAATTAGTTTATAGAATGTGCACTCAGATTTTATATTATCATAAACTTTGAAAACATGAAAATTTTAAAAGCCTATACCTTATTTGATATAAATATTTATTTAAGTCATCCATTTGTTGAAATAAGATCAGCATGAAAAGTTGATGAGTAAATTGCTTATACACTACCCTGCTATAATAGAAGAGACACTTTCAGTTTCTGAAACTTTTTAAAATTTCTCAAGAAATACTTAGAGGTTTATTTCTTAACTTTGAAGGTTAATAGTTCATGCGTTTTTTCATGCTTAGCAATAAAGTTTGAAACTTTCAAAGATTTCAGGGACCGACTATAAGTTACGAACGAAAAAAATTTATTTTGAGCACCTTACGCCGGAAAAACAAGCAATTACACTTATAACTTACACCGATTACTTTGGTTGTTATTTACAATCAGTGCTTGAAATTTCATATACATAATTTAAATATTTTTGAAAATATTGACATTCTCATAAAAAACTGAGTTTTTTAAGTTTTTTGCTGCAAGCTTTAAAAATATTCAATACAAAAAGCAAAATTTTTTGTTCAATTAAAAATAACAGCAAACTTATTGTCTTAAAATTTGAAAAAAAGTTCGTTAAAAATTGTGCAAGATATGACGGTTTAAAGTAATTCTTTTATATGCGTGGAAAAATTAAAAATTTTTTTTTTTAATTTTGTAGTGAATCGTACTTGGCAACTAATGAAAAAAGTCTTATTTGAATATCTTAAAATATCTTAAAGTATTAAATAATCTTATATGCAATTTTTTAATGTAGTTTTTGTACTTTTTTAAAAATTGCTCATAATGATAAAAGGTGTTTAACTAATTTCATTCTGAACAATTAAACAAGATTTATTAAAAATGATATCAGTATTGCTGGGATAATACCCCATAAAAAACGTTTTGTTTCTACATACCATCACAGTTTGGTGTCCGGACGATTATTGCTTGATATTATAATTATTTATTAAATTTTGTCTCATGGTACAAAATGAAATTTATGAAAAACCACTTATTTTGAGCTCTTTTTTCGCTGAAATAAGCGGAAAAACTACTTAGAAGATTACTTGAATTTTTTTGAATTTTTAAGGAATTCAAATCAGATTTTTTCTTTAGTTGGCAAATACAATTCACTACAAGATTAGGAATTTTTTTTAAAATTTTTTTCACGCACTTGCAGTATAAAAGAACTATTTTCAATAGTCATATCTTGCGCAGTTTTTAGAGATTTTTTCAAATTTTAAAACTATACTTCTGTAAGGAGCAGTTAAAATTTTGAGCGTTTTTAGCCTATTGGAGCATTCATATGGTGTTTAAAGTCAACTATGTTTTTAAGCACGATAATTTAGATAGCCTGTATAATATAATTTGATAGCCTGATAATTTGGATACAAATGGATTTTAAGACAACTGTTTGTTAATGATTAAGAAATCAAATAACATATATAATATAATGAAATATAATGATAATTCCTCACTGACAAAAAAAAGAGCATTCACAAAACTTCCAAAACATGGTAACATTTATCAAGTTTCTGGCTATGAGCAACAAAAAGTTCAGTCGTTTTTATAGAAGAGCGTTGATAATGATTTTGGTAAAATTAAGACCAAAGTATGGCTTTATAATCTACGAAAATTTGGTAAATAGAATAAAACTTGGTAATTACATCATGATACTATAGAGTACGACATAAAAATTATTTATTTGGTGAATTTTACTTTTCAGTTTTGTATTTCTCATTACTAGCTTAATAGTGGTAGTAACTACTTTGCAACTATCTTAACAATTAGCTTGGAGAATCCAAATACATTTATATATATATATTTGCATTAAAAAAAAATTGGAGTTATCTCTGAATTCAAAATTTTAATGCCACTCTTTACATTATTTTCATTTTTAAATATAAAAATGTATAGGTAGCATCTGTAGAAAGCAATGTTTTTCATACATCTTCAGGGAAAAAANTATATATATATAAGCAATAATTTTTTAAGACATTTACATATTATTGTAAAAGCAAACAAACTGTTGTTTCAATCCTTAAAATTTAGACAAATGCATTAGTTAAAGTGAAAAAAAGTGTTTTAATAATGAAGAGAGTATTTTTATTAACAAGACTCTATTTTTATAAAATTTTCGGGAATCAAGTTAAGAAGTAAGCATTATTTCATTTTCAAATCGTCAAAAGAAATATCTGTTCTATTGTTCCTTAAACAAAATGAATTTTCCTGACACTTTATTGTTTAAATTTTACTGTTGGATGCATTATAAAAACTTAAAAGTTTAGTTAAAAAAACCAGAATATGTGTTTTAAAATAAATATTTAAAGATTCTTTACATGAATTATGCTTTAAAATATTCTAAGAAACGTCGACAATAAATTAAATAAATGAATATTTTAAATTTAAGAAATGCTCACATTTAAAGGTTTAAAGTAAATTTTAATAATTTCATTTTGAATAATGTAAAAATTTATAAAGAGTATAGTACTTTTCATAAATAGTACTTTTTATAAAAAGTACATTTTGAATCTGCTTTATCCGATTGTTAAAAAATAAATTAATAATAACTTGACATTTGAAATAAACTGTACGAAAAGGTTTTAGTATTTTATTTTTTACTTTTTGTATTTACCCTTTTTATTGAAGAGAGAAAAAAAATTGCGCTTGAACTATATGCATTCTATAAGCAATGCTATAAGCAATGCATAACTTGGGGTTTAATAAATACTATTACTGTCACACTTGTAGATTATGTAAATGAATAATAAATTATAAAATTAAATATAATTTTTAAAGTTGAGTTTGAGCTGATTTTGTTTTGCTCTGAAGTGTCAGACGGAAAGGTCACAATGTTATATTATTAAACACAGACAATGAATGGGACACAAATTTTATAAAATGACAATAAAATTAATTTAAGTTAAAATAAATATAAAGTTATCAATTTATTATTTTCTTTTCCTGCACACAGTGACTGAGGTAAACGTTTTTTTCTTTAATTAAAATATGCTTGGTGTGGGGAATGAAAAAAATAATTATATTTATATGAAAAAAGAAATTTAGATAAATAATTATGCTTGGTGTGGGGAATGAAAAAAATAATTATATTTATATGAAAAAAGGAATTTAGATAAATAATTAGTCTTATTAAATACAATTGATTTTCTTTTTTTTTTCTCACCTTTTAGTGCTACTTTTGGTATCGTCAGAATTCAAAAGGTACTTTATTATCATTTTATGTTATTCACACCGTGAAAAAAAGTATGGTTAAAACTACCAAAATATGGTAAAGTTTACAGTGTCTCTGGCTCTATGTGAAAAGCAGAAAATCTCGGTGATTTTTACCGAGGTGCTTTACTCAGAAGTTTGGTAAAATTTAAGTTAAAATATTATTATATAATAGCGGTTAAAATTGAGTAAATATGATAAAATTTGGTAGTTTTATCATGATACCTCAAGGCATGTCATAAAGACCCTTTATTTATTTAAATTTACTTTTCAGTTTTGAATTTTTAACTAACATATAACTATAAAAACTATAATTTAAAAAAAAACTCTGAATTACCGGTGAACCGTTGGTATATGAACGGGATAATTATCAAATGACTGATTTAAATTCCTAATATTTAGGTTTTATTAATAGAATTATGCTTTTTTTACTAGAATTGTCATTACCATATAGTATGGTAATTTTACCAGAATTTTCTTCTCCGTGTTAAATTGTATATTTTAACGTGGCATGTAGGGGTAAAAATTACACACCAGATTGGAATGTTTACATGCCCTGCGCATGTCGAGCAATGTAATGCATTTAAAAATTTTGTAATGAATGAATTGGGAAAAATGTGAAGTCTTTCCCCCCTCCCCCCAAAAGGCTTCACTTGTTTCTGAACAAATATTTTCTAAAAAAATACTAATAAAAATGAATGATTAAGAAAACGTTTTTTAAATTAAGTAGCTACTGCATATTGCATTGCGATAACTTTTCAATCCATAATTATGTATCCATTTTAGACAATTACCCATTTTACAGTAAAATCCATTCATACCGTATCATAATTTTTATAATAGTATTTATAGAAATACAGTGATTCAGAAAAATTACTCTGAAATTAACGGTATATCGGATATATCAGCACGGTATATCAGATTTTTTTTGCTTGGTAAAATTTTAAGGTAAAAAAGGATTTTGCGGTTAAATATAACTGTACTCAGGGTGCTTGTACTTTTTACTTAATTTTATACAGAATTTATAGCGTTCTAGCTATACTGACATCGCAATAATTTGAAGAAAAAAATATATCCCATTAAAAGTTGACTTAATAGTATCTTATATGCACATTACTGTATAAAAACTCTATTTTATTATAACGAGGAACTATAGTTTTATTAAGATAAAATGTTTAGAATATAGACAATAATTGTTTAAAATTTTTCTTTTCTTATTTCGCTTTGACTTACTTAAAAAAGACATGCAAAACACTTCATTTTAAGATTTATCATTACACGCATTGATTTGATTATAACTTTTAAACTTATAAAATGAATAAAACATCTAAAATTAAATCATAATTTGGAAAATATTCTTTACAAAATAAAATAATTCATTTTCGTAATTAATCATTATGATTGATTAAAATAGTGCTTGAAATGAAAATGATATAATGTCCTTAAAAGGTTTTAAAAATAATTTATATAAAATTGATGTAAAAATATAAAGCACAAAACATTTAATTAGCAAAAATTAATGATAATATTAATTCAATGATAAAACCATCGAATAATAATGCATAATTATTTTTCTATCGACTGGAAGCTATTGTCACTTATAAGGAAATTAATGACTTTTAATGACTATTAACTATTATAGTTACAAACAATAGCCATTAGAAAATAGTTAGGGTAATCTGCATGAAATCAGAAAGAGCTTTAGAACTTATGTGTTTTCGCCAAAATAATCCTTCATTGAAACAAATGAATTATGAACTAAGATGGGGAAATTTTTTTGTATTTATCACCAGTACTAGCAAGATACTATACCTGGTAAGAAAATAAAGAACTAATTAACAGATTTATAAAGGTTTTAGTTAAGTCTAGTCATTTGGAGTTAATTTTGTTTTTATTTATTGATTTTTTTAAAGTACTGTTAAGTGCTTCTTTTATTTATCTTAGCTCTATAATCCTCCCTCCATTGTTAGATTTTTGCTAAAAATGTATTTATTGTTTATTCTACAAAAAGACTTTATATATTCTTTCTAAATTTTAAACATGAAAATAAGACTTCTTTTCAACATTTTTGCTTTGATAATAGTTCATTTGAATAGATACAATAAACATTTTACCTATTGTTGAAGTTTGAACGATGACTTCGTCTGATGGTGGTCCAGCTCCTTGGCTGTTAAAAGCTTGTACGACTATGCTGTACTGAGTACCTCTTTTGAGACCAACAAGTGTGTAGTTGGCATCTGACTGACCATGCTTGTTGTTAACAGTTTTGTAAACGTACGGACCACCTCCTGGTAGTTCTCGGAAACCAACGTAGTAGCCATCGACGTAACTGACTTGCTCCATGAAAGAAGGCTGCTGCTGTTGAAAAGGGATACATGAGTATGACAAATAATGAAGATAGTGAAAGAATGATATTTAGTGCAATTTCTGGATCAAATTTCGGTAAAAAGTATCGGCACTCTGATCATCGGTACTGTTTTTGCCTGTGACACCTACCGAAGCTATTTTTACTGGAACATGTAACGGAGCAAAAATCTGATACACCGTAATTTTTGAAGCAATAGTTACCGTGAAATCACTGAATCACGCTAAAGAAATAAATATACTCATGGACAAAAAAGCTAGAGCACCAAGAAGGAGTCGTCAAAATGAAACGAAATTTCGCATACGTAATGACTACTTTGATATAAGTAAATGATTAAAAAATCAAAGAAAAAGGATAATTTATTTCAGAGAAAAAGGCAAAAGAACGGAGGAGTTTATACCCCGTTGGACCCCCTCTAGCGCGAATGCACGATGCGTTACGATCGGGCATTGGGGCATACAAGTTCTGTATAATGTCTTGAGACATTTCGTTCCGTATTTGCTGTAACTTTGCCTCTAGTTCGTTCAAGCTCGCGGGATGCCCAACTCGCCGTCCCAAATGATCCCAGATATGCTTGATTGGAGACAAATCTGAGGATCGGGCAGGCCAAGGATTGGTAGTAACAGTACGGAGACAGTCACGTGACACCCTTGCAGAATGAGACCGAGCATTGCTTGTTGAAAAATGGCTCATGGGAGCCGTTGCATGAGGGGCAACACATGTGGTTACTAGATTTCATGGGCATACTGCTGGGCTGTCATGGTGCCACGGAACAATACTAAGGGGGACCGTGTATTGTAGGCAATGGCGCCCCATACCATCACACCAGCTGGGGGAAAGGTGTGACGCTGTACCTGTTTTATACTCCACAGAGTTCGACGTTCAATGCCATCTACCGGCTATACGTATTGCGCAATCACGCTGCTTTTCTAATCATTTGCATATCTTCCCAACATGTATCTTCTTTGCAAGTTTCGTTACGATCCCGCAATTAGTTCCTGGTGCGCTAATTTTTTTGTCCATGAGTGTATTACTGTAAAATTGACTGTATGATATTTTACAGCAAAGTGAATTTTACAGATGCTGCATATAAAGTGTCGGTATTTTATATCGCAATTTGATTTAAAATTTTTCAGAGTGTAGTTTTCTTGAAATATTTTCGGAAAATGTAGAACATTTCTTTGCTTTGTCACAATTTCAAATTGAGAGGTTTTTACAGTAAAAAAGTGTTTTGAAAACTTCATTCTGACGTTCCTGTGCATTCTTCAGTTATTGGTTTTTTTAATATTAATTCCTTAAAAGACTCCTTAACGTGTTCTTCCACAGAAATTTCTTAAATGAAGCAGATGGAAAGATTTTTATTTGTAATGACTATTGATAGCATAGGTTTTGAGTAACATAAAATATTTTGAAACGAATACTATGTTCAAATAATAAGCATTTAGGTCTATTTTTCTTACTGGGTACACACTGCAAAAAATTACGGTTAAAAGTACCGGCACTCAGAGTGCCAGGACTTTTTATGTAACCTTGACTTAGGCTGCTGGACATTTTTACCACAAAATTCATTTGTATCTGAACATATTAGAGATAAAAGAATCTAATATAGCGTAATTTTTATAGTGATAAATACCGTAAAATCAGTTAATCACTCTAATTAAACAAATATTACTTTAAAAATTAGATATAACATTTTATTGCAAAAATGAATTTTACGGTGAAATTGATCTTTGGGATTATGTACTCAAAAAGCCAGTACTCTATACTGCAATTACATCCATATTTTTTTTAAATTTTTTCAGTGTGCATTTGTTGTTTTTAAATTAAAATTTTTAAAGAGGTCTCTTAACGCGTTCTTCCACAACAATTTTAAAACGAAACAAAGTGAAAGATTATTTTTAAAAGATTATAATAGTATAGATTTCGATTTGCACAAAATATTTATTAAAAAATAATATGCTTAAATGATAAGCATTTTAAGATTTTAATTACTGGGTATATGAACTGAACATAAATATTTGAAGTGCATAAGATAAAAATCATAGTAATTATGTTTATACAAAAATATTGGCCTATATTTATCGACATGATGAAAATGTGCCAATCACACATGAGTTTACGAAAGTATTTTTGTTAAGTTTAATCAGAAGATTGATTTGGATAAAACATTCTTTAATTGCATCCGTTAAGCATTTATACTCAGTCATTTAGCTTGTACACATTTGTTCTTGCTCTTTTCGTTGCTGTGGTTATTACCCCCCCCCCCTGTATTTTTATCAATTTATGGCTGAAGACGAATAAATAAGGGGGTATAAAGCAGAAAACCTATTAGGCAAAACTCAAGGAGTTTTGAAAAAACCTCGTTGTTCGTCGTTGAAAAATCGCATTGAAAAAATCCTCCCACGGTTAGCCTGGGACTCTGACCCATGATCTGTCTACCACTAAGGATATTTACCGTCAGCACTTGTTGTCGGTATGAGCCGTATCGAAATTCGTATCGACCAGCCATAGTTGGGATTCGAATTCGGTTTACCTTATTGGAAGGCGAACTCTCTATCCTCTGAGCCATCATGTAATATTTAGTGGAAAAAAAATTAAAAAAAGCCTTGATTATCTATAGCTAAAACACGTACAAACGTTTTAAATGTCTAAAATGTTAAAATAATCTGTATTCAAATGGCGAACAAATAAATAAAATAAATGCGCCATATGTAGAATTACTGTCAGAAGTTTTACAATAACAGGAACTAATAATTCTTCTATTGTGTAGATTTATTTATTAACATATTTGAATAATTTCTTGAATAACACATCGATATTGCAACACAAAATGCCCGCATTTCATATTTCAGCCCAATATATTTCAGAAGAGATATGAGGTAATTTACATAAATTATCACGCAGCAGCACAATTAGTGTTAATACCCAAGCATTGTTAGCCTGAAAATTAGGATATTTTTTTTAAATAAAAAAGCAAATATATACCGTCATCATCTAATACTGGAGCTTAGAATTCATTTCGATTAAATCCTTATACGTTTCTCTATTATCTGCATTCTTTTAAATTAATTGCAAAATCCTGCAAAAAATATTGTCACTGCTGTTTTATCTTTTGTATCAAACGTGCTATATCAAAAGTATTTACTTTAATGCATTATTCTGTTTTTACTGAAATAATTTATGGGGAAACTGCATTGTTAATTATACATGCGGTTATTAATGCCGGTAAAACCTTCCATTCTTTTATTCGAAAGCAAAGATATTTAAGAAAGACTCGTTCGAGTCAAATTTTAATTATGCTTTTACTTTGTAATAAATGATGGTTTAATGAAAAAATCTCTCCAGAGTTATACTTCATTTTTAATCAAAAAAAGAAGACTTATTAGCTTGGAAGTACTTAGAGAATTAATTAAAATATTCTATTGTTTATCATTCGGTACGTCGTGATTTTCTTAGAATATTTAATATTCTTTCCTCGCTTCAGATTGGATTACCTGTGGATAAAAAAAAATGGAATATGAAATTTTGATATCACTTTTCAAAACGTCTTAGATCAGTAAAAAGAGATTCTTGTCATTCAGCGCTTATGTTAGAAACGGAAAATATTTTGATGAATGTGCAGTTTTGTTTAATACGGAAATGTTTCAATTATGATGAAATAAATTTCATTTGTTTCCAGCGATTTTATTTTTTTTAGTTTGCTAAATCATACCACTAAAAAGGATTCCAAAATAATACGCGATATTTTTACATTAGAAGCCTATTTCATCATAAAATTGTATAAGTAAGCAAGGTAAAAAAGTCTAGATTACGATAGTACCGTTGTTACGTCAGTATCGTAATATAAGTACCGGTACTCACGGTGCCAAAACGTTTTATCGTAAAATCCATTTTTATCGGAACATGTTACGAAAAAAAATTAACTAACCTTAATTTTACAGTAATAATTACCATAAAGTCGCTGAATCACTCTTTTTAGATAAATAATACTTGTAAAAATAATATTTTACCATGAAAATGGATTACACAGATGATACACGCAAAGGGCCGGTACTTTATACGGTAATTTGATTCGGAATTTTTTACAGTGAAACTGTTCCCTGCAAGGACGGATAAGGGTTAAGCAAACAAAATACAGTGTCATATTTCTCCCTGTTTTGATCAGTAAAACGAGGAGTAAGTTGAGTGAAGTTGATATTTGTCTTTGGTTTGAATTTCAACATATAATTTTAGGAAAAATATTTATGGTAAATTAACTGATGAGTTTAGTTTAAATAAAAACATGTCATAGTCATCTGCAACAAAACTACCACTGCATATAGGCTGCATGTACATATATATATATATATATATATATATATTTTTTTTTTTTTTTTTTTTTTTTTTTTTTTTTTTTTTTTTTTTTTTTTTTTTTTTTTTTTTTTTTTTTTTTTTTTT
>NC_092211.1:33672856-33759947 GCF_043381705.1 Parasteatoda tepidariorum
ATATATATATATATATATATATATATATATATATCTATCACAGATGGGCGAATATTTTAATATTTTTAGGGTGAGAAAATAATTACAAAAAATTGTTATAGGAGTAAAATTCTTTGGGAATTTTAATTCCATCCGTTTTAATCTGTGATGTTCTTTTTTGAACATGAAAGCAATTCATTTAGTTTTAATATAAGGTAGTTAACTAAATATATTATTTTCCTATATCTATTTAAATTGTATAATTAAATACGACTGTGATATGAGATAAAAGTACATATAATACCAGATTACCAGATAAATATTTTAACATATTTAGTCTATGTATCTTCTTCAATGATCAAAATCAATGATGGTGAATAAATTAATGGTTAATATCTAGACAATTTTTAAAAATTCCATATTTATGACAGTTTAACATAGCTTGTTCGTATAGTATATTTTAACGTCAAACGAAATAACATAACATACTATATCATTTGTACATTGCTGCTTTATTCATCTTTGTTCATTGTTTGGACCCCGAAAGGACTTATATACTTGTTTTGATAAATAGAGCACTAGAGATGCGTTATATTCCAGTTCAACAATATATATATATATTCAACAATGTATTGCTGCAAATCCCAACTGTGAATCGTTGCTGAGAAATTGTTATCAAGAAATAAATTTCCACAACTCACTGTAGTGTAATACAAATAGTATAATAAAGGTTAGTTAAATTCTAGGAAAGCTGTTCTATATATTATGGTATTGCTAAGGCTGATTTGTCATTCGTTGTTAAACACGTTTAATGCTGAAAACATGCATGGAGTAAAATTCCGATATATTTATCACGCTGTATGGTAATGACATTTTTGGTAAAAGAAACCCCCATAATTCTGGTTAATAAACCCAAAATATACCGTATTTAAGTAATTCATTTGGTTATTTTTCCGTAACGGTTTATCGAAGCTTCTAATTTCCGAAATTATAGCTCTTTTTACCACGCATGTATTAAAAATATAAAACTAAAAAGTAAATGTAACTTAGTAAATAAGTTTTTTTTTTTACCATGTTAAGATATGATAAAATTAGCAAATGTTAACACATTATGAAACATTAAATTTATTTTTAATTTTATCATAATCATTACTAAACCGCTTTGATAAAAAAATATCGAACTTTCTGGTGTTTCCATCAGAAACACGGTAAATTTTTCCATATTCTGGTAATTTTGGCCATACTTTAACTCATTCATTAGAAATGGTAAATAATTTTAGTGCAAATTGTGTTTTGAAAACTACCATTAATTCTTTATTATGTATTATAATCAAAGTATGAGACATTCCGAAGTATTATTCATTAAAAAAGTTTGAAATGATTGAAAGATTTGAAACCCCTTATAACTATTATAGAATCTAAGCATTTCGTATCATAATCTAAAACTTAAAATGTACCGAAAATAAGGTGATATTTCTATTCCACTATGTTTCACTTTCAAATGCAAATTTAAATACTTGCTTACATGGAATTTTATTCCAAAATGTTCTTTCAATATAAAAGGATTCCCGATTTCACGAGGCGAGTGACATATTCATGAATACCTGGGTCTTAAGAGATTTCTATTTAGTAAAGTTTTAAGCTTGAGAAAGCTTAAGATTTCAGTGTCATAAGATATGTCATATTTCTCGTTAAAACTTCTGCGATTGCAATTATTTAATTTAAGTACTTTTGAATAATTTCCTTTCCTTCAAAGCATGTATTAACAACTATGGGGGTTTTGAAATAAAATTTAAGCGTCTACATATTACTAGTCAGTTAATTCTCTTTGTAATTTTTTATATATATAATTAAAAATGTCAAGAACTGAAAATGAAGTAAAAATCCTATTAATTTTTCAAATGTTTTTAATTAAAAAAAAGATTTATTTTTTTCTATAAATGTTTTACATGTCAGTAGTTTTTTAAATTTTCTAATTATGAATTTCTAATAAATTTTATATAATCTTTTTACGTTGATAAATATATTTACTTAGACAAATACGTTCGGCAAATAAAAATGAATATAATTTGTATTCAAAATATTAAATAATATTGTTTTAGAATTATATTGCGATTATTTTTAAATTTTGATTTAAGTCTGAAAAATTTTAAGATGAAAAGCTTAGCGGTTAAAGTTAAGCTTAGTTAAGCTTAGCGGATTTACTTAGACAAATACGTTCGGCAAATATAAATGAATATAATTTGTAATAAAAATATTAAATAATAATGCTTTAGAAATATAGTGCAATTATTTTGAAATTTTGATTTAAATCTGAATACTTTTAAGATGAAAAGCTTAGCGGATAAAGTAACAACATGGTATTTGAATAAAATGAGTTATTTTTTAAGTTTTCAAAACAATTAAGATTTACCCTCTGCATATCTCATATTCTTTAGCTATCGAATTTTGAAATCTTTATGCCCTTATCGTATTTAAACTGTCTGCGTTTTAGTGTTTAAAGTTTCTTATCCTATTAATTTGATAAATTTAATAAATAATCCCAAGAGACCGAAGCGATAGGATTTTACCTGCAGTAGTAGACTGAAGTGATAGGATATTACCTGCGGTGGTAGACTTAAGCGATAGGCTATTGCCTGCGGTGGTAGACTAAAGTGATAGGATATTACCTGCGGTGGTAGACTGAAGTGATAGGATATTACCTGTATTAAAAGACTGAAGTGGAGGATATTATTAAAATTACAATAGTTACAGAAAAAAATAGGAAATAACAGTCAACATGCTTCAATAGCTTCAAAAATATAGGCGCGCATTTTCAAGACTTGCCAGGTGTGAATGTAAAGAAACAAAAATAATTTGAAATAAGAAACTTAAAGCTGCCATCAAAAAATAGAAAATAAAGGCGAGAAACAAAGCATAAGAAACCACAGAAATCGAGAGATAAAAAAAGATAAAAAACGGAACAAGACAAATCTCACAAGGGAAACTAGGGAAGTGTGACTCGCGAATTTTGAAATAAACTAGTGGGATGTATGCCTTATGAGGAATAATTTTAGGGGCAACATTCGTCTCGGCCCATAGAAGGTGCTGTGAGAGATAAAAAATAATTCAATATATAGAAAAATCGGTATTTTATTACATCAATGCAGATTATTAGTTATTGTAATTGTCTCATACTCCAA
Organism: Parasteatoda tepidariorum; assembly: GCF_043381705.1. Classification (NCBI taxonomy): domain Eukaryota; kingdom Metazoa; phylum Arthropoda; class Arachnida; order Araneae; family Theridiidae; genus Parasteatoda; species Parasteatoda tepidariorum. Next base: position 33,676,018 of record NC_092211.1, read on the forward strand.
TTAATTTGTAATTAGTTGGTTAATTCATTAATTAATAATTAATTAATTAATAATTCATTAATTAATTATTCATTAATTAATAATTAATTATTCATTAATTAATAATTAATTATTTATTAATTAATTGATTTGCAATTACATACTCCAATTAATTTGGAAAGTTTTTTGGAAAAAAAATTAAAAAAATTCGATGTATTTTTTTTTTTAAATTAACCTAACAGGTTTTTCTGAAAAACTACAGATATATAAAATTTTCGAAATCAATTTTGACAATAAATATGCATCATATAGTACCTGAAAGTACCGCAAAATTAATTGGAGTATGAGATAATTACAATAACTAATAGTCTGCATTGAAGTAATAAAATACCGATTTTTCTATATATTGAGCTATTTTTAATCTCTCACAGGACCTTCTATGGGCCGAAACTAACGTTGCCCCCTAAAATTATTCCTCATAAGGCATACATCCCACTAGTTTATTTCAAAATTGGCGAGTCACACTTCCCTAGTTTCCCTTGTCAGTGCACGAGAACGAGAAACAAATCAGGGTAAAATGCAGCTCCACGCGTATGAAGAACGTAAAGGAACTGGTGTTGTTAGCAAAGGAATCAGCATTCATTCAGGGTTTTTCATTGACACCATCTGTTTGGTGTCAAATGCATTTAGAATTGTCTCATACTTAGTACTTTTGTCACCTAGTGCCTTCATCTATTAAGAGCATTAAAATTAAAAGTGTCAAAGAAACATATGCATATTGGATAGTTAAATAATAAGTCTAAAACAAGATCCTTTCCATAGAAATTTCAGGTTTTTCTAAAAAAATGTAATTTAAAAGATTCAACCATTAAGGTTTTTTGAATATTGAAGCGTCTAGAATTTATTTTTTTAAGTAAGTCTGAAACGGGATATTTTTCATAGACATTTTAATTATTTCAAAAATTTTATTTAGAACTTTTTATCATAAGTTCCTTGATTATTAAAGTATATAGAATTTATATTGAAATCAGTGTAAAACAAGATCATGTTCATATAAATTTCAGTTTTTCAAAATAAAAATACGTAAATAATTCACCATACCACCAAAGAAATATATTTTCTTTTGAATATCTGCTTACAACTTTCTTCCAATAAGCTTTTCGCATACTAAAGCTTCTAGAATTAACTTTTGATTAAGCTTGAAACAGGGTATTTTTAATGGAATAATTTTTAAGGGGATAATTTTGAATGGAATATAATTTAGAACATTCATTCGACTAGGTTCTTCAAATATTATAGCGTCTAGAATTAACTTCCGAATAATTCTGAAATAATTTCGTTTTTATAGATAGTTTAAATTTTTCAAAAAAATGTCGTTTAGAACCTTCCTCCATAAAGCTCTTCGATCATTAAAGCGTCTAAAATTTATTTTCAAATAAGTATGAAGCAAGATATTTTTTTATTGAAATTTAAATGTTTTCAAAAATGTCATTTAGAACCTTCTTCCACTAAGCTCTCCGATTATTAAAGCATCTTGCATCGATTTTTAAATCTGTTTTAAAAGCAACATGACTTTCCGCACGATTAAGATCTACAATCTTTGGAAAATAAACCATGCGTTAAAGTTGCATATAGAAGTTAGAATACTTACTTTCCTTTTAAAAACATTTTAATACCAGGAACAGTATGGGGATTATAATTTTAGCACTGTTCTCCATTAGGTACAAAATCTGCCTAATTTATAAACGCATATTCAAAACCTCATTAAAATGTTTTATTCTTATCCACAGCTTGTTCATAATCCATCATCGCAAATAACGTCACCCATTATTGGTACCTCTTAAGCTAACTAAACTTTGATGCGTGTTAATATTATCATAATTGCAAAGTCACTAAATATTAAATCTAAACAGTGGATTAGAGTAGCTGCGTATGACACTACATTCACTTTACTAGTTAATGAAAAGCCTCTTTCATTGTTATGGGATTTTAGTAAAGCTTAAATGCATTACAAGATTATGCTTTTCATTGAGGATCGTGCTTTAATGATATTACAAATCAGCTCACTATTTAAAGTATTTGTAGAATATTATGCTGTAGTTAATTCCAGTAGTCATAGAACCACATATTTGTCTCGTTTATTAAATATGAAATTTTAATAATTTAATGCTTATTTAATTTGGTTATTGGTTTAAACCATTATGATTTAATATTTTATTCAGTGAAATTATTTTTGAACACAAAAAATGCTGTAGTTGATAAATACTTCATAAAAGTTAAAGTGAGATTGATAAGGAAATATAAATTAATTATTATATATTAAATTGTTAAAGTGCTGGATACTAATTAATAATCTTGCCAATATATATTGCACTTATAATTATTGGGATTATTAATGCTTGCAAAATAACAACATTTTCATCAGTTTAAAATTTGTAGTGTTTCCCATTCTGAGAGTAAAAAAAAAGTTTTTCCTTTGACTGTTATGAGTAATTTTGGATGTAAGCGTAAAAATGAAAAAAGAGGAAGAAAAAAAACGGAATAATCTGAATAAGTTTCGTTGTTTATTATGAAAAAAGTCGTATTTTTATAAACAGTTCATGCATTTATATTTGGATTTCTCAGGTTCTATTTTACTGATATTATTCAAACTTTGTATATTGCACGTAACATTATGTTTATAAATGTTTCTACTGTCAATTCTTAATGTTTTCGACAGTAAAAATCGATTTAATGAAAATAATAAATATTTACAAAGAATAATTTTTTGCATTGGTTTAATGAGCTTTATAATCGTGCTCAAAAATTAATCGATTCGCTTAAAAAGTTTTCGGGATAGGTGTGAAATACGCGAAAAGTAAAATTACCATTAAGGGGTCCAAACTTTGAACCGTTCTCAAATTATTTTGACCATATTTCCGAATTACGACTATTCCTCATAGAATTTAAAGATTCAATCTTAAGAACGAAATTTCCTTAAAGCAGCCCCTTATTTTCTCTTATTTTTAGGTTGTGAAATGTAAAAAAAGAAAAAAACGTTAAAGTATTTGCTTTAAAAAATTGTTACTTTGATTAGAATTTGGTTTTTAAAAGTTTTGAAAATTTTATATTTTTGAAAATTTTAAGCAGAATTTCTTATCAAAACTTCTAATCATGTTTCTATTAGAAGAAAATTGGATATCGTGATTTCATTATGAGGGTAAATTTTAAAAATAATTATGTTCAATCGTTTACTTAAGTGTAAATTAAAATATGCACATTTCGTAAAAATATAGCATACGAAAAAAACTAAAGCATAACATATTGTTTGCTTTACATTTCAAAATTCGAAAAATTGCATGCAATGTGAATTAGTTCTTTTCGCAATACAAGAAGACATTATTTAGCACTGAATGACCAATCGTTTTATTATTGTAGTTGCGAAAACCGATAAAATTTTATATTTTAAAAATTTTGATAGCAACATTCTTGCAATTTTTTTCTATAAAATTCGATTCCAAATTGCAATTTTTTTTCCTCAAAAATGTACAGTAAGATTGCCACTTAAAGACTGATAATATAAAGACAATTTCAAAAAATAAATTATAAAACTAACATTTATAACTATTTATAAATGTACGGATATAATTCAGAATTTTTAAAACATAAAAAAATTATTACATAATATTTTAAATGTTATCATTTTAACTGTTACCGATCCATTATTTTAAAATTTATCCTCAAAATTTAGCAAATAAAAATCATGCGCAAAATTATTATAATTTGCTGTGTTTCACGTAATGATTAATATTTGATGTGCAATTCAGTGCATTTAAAAATGTTTTTTTTCAGAAATTTGAATAACCATAGAAACAAAAATAAATGAAAAATTATAAATCAATCAAGAATATAGAAACTCGTGATAAGTTTGCATCAATGTGTAAAATAATATGAAAGTACCTTTCTCAAATTTAAATTTTGGTTTTAATGCTCTTATCTTGTTAGAAAAAGTATATGTCTTAAAAATGAATAGAAGATTTAACAAAAAATTTTCTTTTTCGAAACAAAATATTATTTTAAGAAAATCATTGAAAGAATTTCTTGCACAAGTATTTCAATAATTAGAATTTATTGATTATTGATTATAGGATTTAATTTTTTACCCGATGAGATAAAATGAGAATAATAAATATTATCACTCAAATCTAGTATTGCTACTTGAGAAACAACACTAAAAAAGTTTTCTTTGAATGTTGTGTATAATAATAAGAATTTATTGAACAGTGATACTCTATATTAATATTTTGTGTGATTGGACTTTGTAGTAAGTTGTTTGTTATGAAAAGTGATTATTATTGATTTTGAATTTGTTGTTCTTTTAAACGGGTTTCTATAAATAAGCAATATACTTCAAGAAGAATCAATTTAATACAACACATCAGATTTTTGAAATAACTTTGTTTCCTCTTAATGCTTCAGACGAAAAAAAAACTTGCAAAAGTTCGATATCCAACCAATCGATTCTTTCACTTCACCAAAGTAAACATCTTTCTCGAAAATGTAGTTTATGTACACATCCTATTTTTCTTTCACATAGTACTTTAACACGCCATCAAAAACGAATCAAGAGTAAAAGAAATATATGGCGGATTGGCAAGTGAGTTAAAAAAAATGCGCCCTGGAGGCACTGAATTCTAACCTTCTTCATACGAACGCAAACTGAGAAAGAAAGAATTTCCAATTCTTTGGGTTTGATTTTCGATCTAACAGATACGTATGCAAAAATCAGCTGACGCAATGATGCTGAAAATGCAAATTGAGCACGAACGAATGATATTCATGACTTGACAACTCTTTTCTTTCGTTGGATCGCGTTGTCGGGGCGTCTTCCTTGTTCACTAGTTGAGGTTTTCGGCTTCTTCTTCTGGAAAGTTTTTGCATTATTTGTATCCATTTCCCGAAGGCAGGTGCAAGAAAAAGCAGCTGATGTGTGCGTACTGACATCTGGTGGTACCAAGGGAAATCGAAGCAACAATAGGAAGTAACGAAAATATTCGTGACTGATTTTAGCTTGAAAAGTGCATGACATTTTCCTACGTTTAAAATAGACCTTTCTGCAGTGAAAGAGCAAGAATTATTGAAAATATAGTTTTTTATTTGTGGAGAAAGAACTGAATATTTTATAGAGAACTGTGCAAGCTATTCTTTAATGTATTGTTCTTGGTGACACTGCACCAACATTGCTTAGGATAGAGGTTTTATAGTTATGCCCACGAATCTTCCGTCAAACAACCTTTTTTCAATTACTATTATTATTACATTATTGTTGTACAAACTTCTAGCACTATAAAAAAAATTCTGTAATTCAAATTACGGAAAAAAGTACCGGAACTCAGTGTGCCGGTATTTTTACCGTAATACAAGTACACAGAGTGCCGGTACTTTTTACCGTATTGTAATTTTTAGCTATCAGGAGTTGATCTCGGACAATAGCAATACGTGGTATGATACTGAATGTAAGTAATTTCTTTCTTTTTGATGAGATGACCATTCAAAAACATACTTAATCTGATGACAAAAGGCCATCGTGAAGACCACCAGAAATAACTTGTAATTGTTCAGCTTAATTAATAGGATCTTAATTGGTCTTTCAGTTTTGATTATAATTCTGAAGAGTTGATAAACATTGATTTATTGATTATTTACTCTTTTTTTCACACCTTACAAGGAATGGATATTCAGCTAGTTTAAAACACTATTGAGCATTTAGATTATCCTGTAAAACTTTCAAAAGTATTGAAAATGGTATCATACCTGCCATGATATTCGAATAGATGAAGAGTCCAGAGGAATAGCTTTAACATGCCTTGGTGGTGTTCTAGGAGCTGAAAAGGAATAAAAGTTTTTTATTGAAAACTGAAATGAAAAAAAAAATTTTTTTTATAGACAAAAATGTTTTGTCTTATTGTTAAACAATGTGTAAAAAACACAAAGTATGAAAAATTAAATTCTAATAGTTAAACACTACTGGCCATTAAAATTGCTACACCAGTTTGCTTGTTGCCCTGGCCAGCACAATCTCCTGATCTCTCCCCAAATGAAAACGTCTGGTCAATGGCTGACGAACGACTGGCACGGCACCACTCGTCAGTCACTACAGTCAATGAATTGTGGCATAATGTTGAAGCTGCATGGAATGCTTCACCGGTCCATGCTATCCAATCTCTGTTCGACTCGATGCCCCGGAGAATAACTGCTGTTATTGCTGCTCTGCTGTACTCTTCTGTAACTGCTCTGACTGCTGAATACTAAATCCTCAAGATCCGTATATCCAAATTCCTTAAAATTTAATCACTTGTTCTTCCAACTACAATGTATGTGCCCAATAAATATCATTCTGTTATTTGCATTCCTTCCTGGTGTAGCAATTTTAATGGTAAGTAGTGTATATATTTCCGGTAAAGTGGGTAACATATATAGTATAAAGCAACGAGAATAGTTATCCTACCGGGTTTGTTATCCCGGATAAACTGGTTATCAATTATACATGATAATTACAAAAAATAGTTAAGATAAGACAAAATAAAATATTAGCCAATCTGTTACATCAAGGAATTATTTTTAACTAAAACTAATTAGTCATTATCGCAAAATTTAAATGATAATTTTTCCTACTCTTCTGGTTTGTCATTCGGCTTTGTGTACCAATTCCAGATAATGTTTGAAATATCTAATCATTTTCAAACTTTGTCAAATTTCGGTACTGTAGAAAGTGCCAGAGTTCCCGCTTTGTTGATTGCATATACATGTATAATACATTCTAAATCCCTCTAAAGAATTCCAAGGATACAAAATAGTCTACAAATAAAAAATCGCAAATGTATATTTCATTATTCTTTAAATAAATTCTCTAAAACTTATTATTATTGTAATTATGTATCTAAACTCATTAAAAAGAAGTTTGCGTGTGTTTAGAAACTTAATAACTGATGTGGACATTTTTCATGAAATTGAAAATAAAAAGAAACGCGAAAAGGAAATGATTTATGAAGAATTCTGTAGGATATTTTAAGTATTGAACACAAAAAGTGCAAGCTTTGATTTTTTCCAATAATTAGTTTTATCATCGCAGAGATGATTTTTATCTCTTCAGCATCATTAATGATTAAAAGAAAGAGCAAATTTAAAGTGTCATTATTTTCTGAGAAAATATTATGAAGCACTCTTAAAATATTTTCTAGATCATTATAACCTCTGAAATGCAAAATGAATGAAAGCACACGCCATTTAAGAAGTTGCTTTGCTGGAAAATAATTAAGTATTACTTGTTGCTGTGATTGAAGTAGAAAATGATTTCTTGTTTTTCAATTATTGTTGAAATATATAACTAAATAATTTTGGGCATTTTTACCAAATAAATATGAGTTTTATTTTTTTAATTTACTTTTTCATTTAATTGAGTATTTTTTATGTGGTTCAAAGAACTTCTGATTTCTGAAATTGATCAAAGAGGTATACTTAGCAAAAAGCACAACATATAGAAAGAAAAAAACAATAGTAAGGTACCAAAGCTTTTATAGATCTCATTATTAGCAATATAATGAAATATGAGACTATATTTTATAATATATGACGTAGCCTCATGACATATTATAGATATTCTCCCCAGATTTAAAATTATAAGTTATTGAAAAATGTTCTCTGCTGTCACTTATCTAGCAAAATAGTTTTTAGCCAAATTAAAATCTATTTAAGTTGCTCGAAATCGGCCTAAAATTTAATGCTTCTTTGTCAAAATCATAAAATTCAATGTGTTTCAAAAACCCTCATATAAGACAAATTTTAGTGTTCAAGCTCAAGAATATAAAGCTTGTAAGAAAAAAATTAAGTATGAAACGTAACTATTAGTCCCCTAGAAGCCTTTTTGAAAACGGTAATGTTTTTCAAAAATATACAAAGTACTCGTATTTAAAGTAAAAATTGATGTGGAAATTGAGAAGCCGCGTACTTTAAAAAAACTATAGTAAGGTAATAAAGCTTTTATCGATCTCATTATTAACAATATAATAAAATATGAGACTATATTTTATAATATATGACGTAGCCTCATGACATATTATGGATATTCTCCCTAGATTTAAAATTATAAGTTATTGAAAAATGTTCTCTGCTGTCACTTATCTAGCAAAATAGTTTTTAGCTAAATTAAAATCTATTTAAGTTGCTCGAAATCGGCCTAAAATTTAATGCTTCTTTGTCAAAATCATAAAATTCAATGTGTTTCAAAAACCCTCATATAAGACAAATTTTAGTGTTCAAGCTCAAGAATATAAAGCTTGTAAGAAAAAAATTAAGTATGAAACGTAACTATTAGTCCCCTAGAAGCCTTTTTGAAAACGGTAATGTTTTTCAAAAATATACAAAGTACTCGTATTTAAAGTAAAAATTGATGTGGAAATTGAGAAGCCGCGTACTTTAAAAAAACTATAGTAAGGTAATAAAGCTTTTATCGATCTCATTATTAACAATATAATAAAATATGAGACTATATTTTATAATATATGACNGCTTTATATATATATATATATATATATATATCGAATTCGATTTTGAACTTGAAACTTTTAAGTTTTTAATTTAAACGAATTCTCCAAAAAAGTCAATCATTTTGTAAATAGATGATCACAGGAATAACTTTTTTATCGACTTAATTTGAATTTCATACAAAAAGATTTTCTGCGATACGCTTTTTAATGTAAGCCTAGAAAAACTACTTTGATTCTAGATAATTAAGTAACTACATCTTCTAACATGTCTTATTAATTTGAAATTTCTCAAATTCAGTAGTTTATGACAATTTTAGCAAGTAATTAAGCCCAATTATCTGACCTCAGTACTGATATTCCATATTTATTTAATTATATGCAATCACTTTATTGTAAATGGATACTTACCGTTAAAGAAACAGAGACGTCGAAAGCTTGCAACGTAATGAGATTATTACATGTATTTGTTTGCGTATTATAATATGATATAGTTCAGATTATTTGATATAGTTAAGGGAAAAGAAAAAATTTATGTTTTTTCTATATGTTGAGTAGATGCAATATGTTTATTTATATCAATCAATCTATTCATGTCAAGCTTGCATGGTTAGGCATTTTACTATAGTTACAATTTTAAAATTTTAACTGGTCATTTAAAATTTTAATGTTAAATTTTTAAAATAAAACATAAATTTATCATAATAAAACGAAAGAAAAATACAGAAATAATAATTCACGGACACACAAACGCTTCATGTTTTTAGAAGCAATGAATTTAATCTCAACCAACGTCTTGCTCTTAATTAAGATATTTACACCATTCTCAGTCTCAAGTTAAAAATAATCTTGGTCAAAAGTTGAGAAAGAATTAGATTAAATTCTTTTAAAGAGACTCCGAAATTAAAAATGAATGCCACGTCTTTAAGTCTATTTTTTTCCTAGACTCAGCAAGAATTGTTTTAATTAATTTTGTTTTCATAGCCATTATGCATTTGATATAACTCCAAAAAATGTTCTTAAAAAAGATTGCAAGCAAATAAAAAAAAGGGCATATACTCGCTAATTTTTTTATATTCCTAGCGAAAAGGAATTTTTATCTATCTTATCACTACACTGCAGAAGAACATCTGGCTTAATTGATTTAATTCATCAAAAATTTACGAAACGAACCTTTTAAGGAATTAATTATCTCTCTTATATGTCGTTCGTAAAATCTGGTAAGGTGCTTCAACTACTACTTTTATTAACGGAGAAGAATAAAAAAAAAGATAAATATTAGAACTTTAATTAATTCTTTCGTTCTTTCAATTAATATGGCCCATGGCTTCGAGTTTCAGCTTAATCAATATGCATGTCAAAATATCGACAGTACTTGCACTTAATAATTACAACAATATTTAAAGAATAAAAAACATTGCATAATTCATTACAGTAGGATAAATTTTGTCACAATTAATTAGACGAGACAAGAGCCAATTAAGGCTGTTTGGGAGACAAGATTCTTTGGTATGGAAAATGTGAATGCCTCGTGGGTTACATGTTCCGTTAAATCAAATGTAAATTTGTATCTCTGAAATAAAAATAAAGTGAACAGCACTCCTGATTTTCCTAAATGAACAAACTAATTCTGTTCTCAAATTTTTAATTAATAGAAGTTGTTAATTGTATTGTTTTCGTGCAAAAATAAAAGATTTTTACAATTAATTAATTTCAGCTTCCTAGAGATTACTTACAGGGACTAATTACTAACTCATAATACTAACTCAAAAACAATGTCTCTCGTTATATTTTCTTTAAGTTTCACATAATAAGGCAATTGAAAGTAACTGAATGAAGCTGCTAAATTTTTCCATAGTGCCACAGTTCGTTAAGATACGGTTACCAGTAGGACACTGAAATAAAACACAACTGGCAGCGGTCAGTGTGCGTGTGGGTGACCTTTCTTATGATTCTGGAAAGTGACAGAACGTGAGCAGTACGGGTCCTCGTTAAATTGTTCTGAAGGACTTCACGTCGTCTGGCTATCAAATCAGGGGAGCCACCCCTTCTGTAGAGGATCAAAATTATGATGGCGTATCTTCGGATCATCATCAAAGATGTTTTCTAGACCATTGCTAATAGCCCATTGTGTAGCTCCAGTGCGACGTTAACTAATAAGAACAATAAAAAATCCTTCCAAAAATCATGCCAGTTAGTCAATTGCTTGGATAAAAGAAGAAAGAGGAAAATCCTTGCATTGAGTATCTTTAAGTATGCTTATTTGCTGAACTATCTGCCTTATGTATGTGCACTTCTGAAAATTAACTCATTAATTGCTCGTATTAGTATCATTAAGAAAAATAATAATAAACTATCTGCGTGGAAGGAAATTTTCGGACTGATTCAGTCGTGGGCTGACTGCTGTTGAAGCGAACTCTCTATATCTAAGACGTTTTCTCTCTAAGACCATGTATATCTCCTAAGCCTTAGTAAGATCTTTCCTCTCTAAGACCGTGTATATAGTTTATACCTTACTAAGATCTTTCCTCTCTAAGACCGTGTATATCTCCTATATTTTACTAAGATCTTTTCTATCTCTTAATCCTACATTTCCAAAACATTTTTAAAGCCTTTTATATCCAATCTATCTTTCCTACACCTTTCTAAGACCATGTGTAACTCATGATCAATATTTCGCATATCTCTCTAAAACCTCTCGATATCTTCTGACATCTGCTTTATCTTAAGTTTTTATATTTATTTTTATTGTTTTAGTTTTAATCTAGCTGATGTCATCAAAGAATTGAAATCCATAGAAGGATATGTAACGAGATTGAGTTGAAAATATCCATACACCTTCACTATGCTTACAGAAAATATATTTCTGAGGTCACCCGGACTCCAGACAGGAAAAGAAAAAGAGTGGGCTTGATCCGCGGCATCAAATGTTTGTTTTTCGTCAAGTACGAGAGATTTTAAATTTTTGTAAAGAAGGAAGCAACACTTGCTGCTAAGAACCGAATGCCGTGGTGAGCCATACTGGAGATCTTATACAATGAAGGCTCATCAAGAGCAAATGTGTGCTTTCTCCAAAGTGTAAAGGAAGCTTAACCCTATTGTAGCAATTAAATGATTCCTTCCTTGTCATATTTATGTTTTCGCAAATACCAACATTAAATTTTGACATGGCTTTCAAACTTATTTTTCGCCAGATGATGCTAAAATTAAATTAACAAAATCTTAGCAATACAAATTTATGTCAATCATCAACTTCAAAATGTCATTTCATTTTCTTAAGGCAGCAACATAAATTAATATATTCTTCTATTAATTCAACAAATAACTTTGGCTAATTCATTACTGTTTTGTTATGCAAAACTATTAACACCAAAGTATAATAAGAAGTTATGTTGAAAATAGTTTTAATATTTTAGAGTAGGAAAAAGTAAAAATTAAAATAAAATTTCAGAAGTATGAGCTAGCTTTTTAAAAATTACCTCCTACAAATGTTAGAGTAAAGAAAGGATTAGAACCTTAAATTTTTAGAAATGAACACAATGCTTTTTTCTTAGATTTGATTTATTTCTTTTCTCAAATAAAACTTTTTATGCTTTACAAAATTATTTCCCTCTTGTTTCTCTCAATTTGTGCATTTAAGCAGCACAATTTGCATAAAATATAAATCATAATTGTATCTATTCTAAAAGCATGGCATTTTTATTTATTCCACATTTAAATCTATGTATAAATAAATAATGCCTTAAATAAAAATATATTCACGAATTCATATCAAAATATTCAAACAATTTGTATATTTTAGATTCAAAAGCATTTTAGCATGCGATTTACTTTCGGAATTCAAATTTAAAGTTCTCAAACTACACAAAATCATTCAAATACTAAGAAGCATTTACTTTTTTTGTCAATTGCTTTCTGTGTTATTGTTGCACTATCTACATTTACTTAGCTCGTCAAAATTTCGTTTGCTGCGCCCTTTAACGACCGTCAATCCAACTAACGACATACCAGAGTATTGGAAACGCGCAGAAAATAGTTCCATCGAAAGAATGAAGCAACTTGCTTCCATTGCCGTGGGGCAAAAGGAGTAATAGTGAGAGTTTTAAGTTTTGTAACGAAGCCAATAACTGGATATTGAGTTTTTGTTCCTCTCCCATGAAAAAACAACAAATTTTAAAAGACGTTCTTATTTAACGACCATGTTGCCACGAGTTATTGGAATAAATAAAAAAAATCTCATTAAATTTAAACTGCTAAATCATTTTTATGTTCTCTTATTCGTATTATTCTTGTTTTGAATTTGTTTTCAGAAGCAAAAGTAAAATGAAATATTGCATTTATTTAAATACTTGTTTTTCTAAAGATTCTTCGGAACTGGAGAATGGAAGTAATTTTAATTTTTTTCAAAATCACTCATTAAATTTTCAGTCAGACATGTTAATTGTTAAGTTTCAGGGCAATAATAGGAGAATTTCTTTGCTGAACATGAAATTTATGAACAATATGTCTGCAGTTTAAAAAATGTTTCAGGTATAATAAATTTAAAAATAAAAATGTTTTAAAGTCTTGCTTAGAATGTTTAATTGGACACCTAAAAAAATATTTATAGAATAAGCACGGTGCAGAGTAAAATTTGAATGATAACCTGACCAGGAATTGTCACATAATAATTTATGTTAAAACTTTTGAAGCATGCAACATTTTGCCTCTTTCGCATTAGTTACACTGACATTAAATAAGGAAAATGTAAAGTTGGTCAAGAAACAAATTCAAGAATCAAAAAAGAAAAATGAAAAAAAAAAAAAAAACATTTTGGAGAAAATTACGTTTTAAGATACTTATAAAAGTAAATTATTTTTCGAAATAATTTTTTAAATGATTTCTCGTTGTAGTTTTAATTCAGTTAATACATTGTTATTATAAAAATACCTATAAATTGTCGAATTATAAAGAAATTTTGAATTTGTTGCACAAAGCAATATGAGATCTATTCTAAAATTGCAATAAAACATTTTAAATTGAGACTTTTAAAACGTAAATATTACAAAATCCGATTAAGGAAAAAAGTCTTGAATAAAAGTAAGCTTTTATAGCAAACAGTCGTAAGCGGAATATTCTGAAATTGGTGACTTATTCAAGTTAAAAATCATTGTTAGTTGGTTAAAAAGCATATGCCTTATACAACACCATCAAAAATTGTAAATTAAAATATTTTCATGCATAGTAAAATGCATATAAATCGAACAAGAAATGTAACTTTTCTGTGTCTCTCAAAATATCTATACCAATTTTGTATAAAGATTAGCACTTATTTAGCATTTCTTAGTGCAAACCAAAATTTCGGAATGATAATGGATAGTTGGTACAAAAAGCAAGTTGGAATAATTTCCTAAATTTTATCAGTTGGTTATTATTTGGTTGGTTATGTCCTTGCTTGTTGGTTATTAATTAGTTGGATAATTATCTTTACTAAATAATTATGTCACAAAATAATAAATACAAAATAAAAAAATAAAAATAAATAAATAAAAAAGAAAAATAAATAAATAAGTAAATAAATAAAAAACTAAAAAAAATAAATTTAAAAAAATAGTGGTATTGTATCATCTATTGCAATTTCAATGAGTTGTTAATTTTCAAAAATTTTATTAGATTTCCTCCAGAATTTGTATTTTGTTAGCTTATTTTCTTTTCCTTAGCAAAAACGAATAAGATATTTTCTTTAGTAAAAACAAATAAGTTTTAAAATTAGCTCCAACTACTCAAGTGTTGAGCCGGTAGAGCTCTTGGAAAAATTGTAATTATATTTTCCTTATTAACCTCCTATTGAATAACATGGAGGAAATCAATTTTATGATAAAAGCCCACAACTTACAGTTCGGAAAAAACAGGAATTAGCACTCAACAGACTAGATTAAAAGATGTTGATGACTTTTTAGCAACCTTTTCGGGCAGAGTAGCTGGAAAAGATAGCTTTTAGGAAATAAAATAATTCCAATAACTTTTTTGGAGAAGCTAGAGCTTTAAAGTTTTATTTTGCACGTTGGTATATCAGCCAGTGTGGGATATTGGCGTAAAATGCAAGTCACAGTTCCCAAGTGATATTGTGCAAAATTGCACCCGATTGTATTGTGTAAAGGTATATTCGAATGTAATGTTCAAAAGTATATTCAATTGAATTGTGCAAAATTATAATCAATGGTACTGTACAAAACTCACCATTTCTTATGTGCGTACTTTTTATAGTCATACGGGGGTGAATAAAAATTATATTTTTACATATTTTTCGTAAAATTGAAGCAGGAGGGGGTGAAAAACTAAAATTATTAATTGTGGTATATTTTCAATAAATACGATTTATTCATAAAACAATGTATAACACATGAATTTAAAAATTTTTGTTCAAAGCATACAGTTACTTCAACTTCAGAAAGAAAAACATTGAAAAATTCAATCATTATAATATTTTATTGCGCAGTGTTAAGAAAGTTCAAAATTAAACAAAGCTTACAAATAATGGAAGAAATATTCATTCGATAGCTGAAAAACTTTTCAAATGTAATAAATAACAGTACAACTTAGTTCTAAAAAATAGAAATTAATGTTTGGCGATTTCTTCATCTATATAAATCTATTTTAAAAATGTGTCACTGAATGTATATATATTTTCCAATCAATGCGAGACTAAAATAGGATAGAAAACACATGATTAAATTGAGCCAATTGCTAAGCATTTTTAATTACTAAGAAACATTAATGCTCTTGTTGATAAATCATTTAGATTTCAGATTCTTTAGCTCAAAACCTGATTATGCTTATAATAAGAATATTTTTAAATTACATTAATTAAGTATTAACAGTTAATTTTAAGTATTTATAAGAATAAAGTAATGAAAGAAATATTTGCCGAAGAAATGTTATATCATTTCTTTTGATTATCATTTAATATTTTAGAATAGAAAATGCCGAATAAAGAAATTAAAATAGATAAATTCGAATTGATATAAATCGGATATTTAACTCCATTATGTAAAAGCGAAAGGCTATTAAAAGTGTAATATGCGCAATTTTCCCCAACGTATTTATTTTTATTAACATTGAAAACGAATTAAGAGATTTAATTAAAATAAAAATTTCCAAGCTAAGTATTGTTCAAATTAAAGCAATCAGGGAAAAAAATTAGCGACTGATTGAGCTGTTAGCTTAGAGAATTCACAATTCTAAACTAATTTATTCCGGTGACAATACTCAAGAGTATGAACAAAATGAAAATAAAAAAAAATACAATTTATACATCTAATTAAACTAATTGTTAGATAAAACCCGAAACGGGACATGGAATCGTATATAACTAAATCGTTCAAGTGAAAAATTTTAGCTAGCTTTTGTAATAAAAATAACAGAAAAAGGAGTTTTCAAATGTAGAAAGCCTGATTTTAGCTGACTACTTTGAAACAAAAGCAACAAAATACCCGATGCTAATTTAGAAACTTGGAGAAGTTATAAAAAAGAGCTATTTTACTCGAATGTAGCGATTTCGAAAAATAAATACAACAGCAAATAAAAATCGAGAACGTAGAACGGGACATTTTCAATTTCGCTCCCTGCTGAACTTGTATGTTCTGGGAGTTACCAGGTTTCCATGGCAACGTCACGAGCCTTATCTTTTCCTTTGGAGATGAAACTTTAGGCATGGATTACGAAAAGTAAGGGAAATATTTGCAATCCGAAGAAAAAAAAATAAGGGGTTGGGAGTATAACCTTTAGCTATTTTATGTGAGTGATAAATATGGACTTTTATGTGACCCTGCCTATATCTATAAAAAGCGAGGTCGTATTTCAGAAAAAAGGAAAAAAAATATTCAAAATTCCAAGTAATTTATGGTTATTGGTTAAGGAGTACCTTATAACACTTTCGCGTGATCCCTATTCCTTTGAAATACCCATTTTAAATGAATTATTATTGTGTTTTTATGGGTTTTTTACTTTGAGAATCTCCACTTTAAACCAAATACACATCAAATAATCGTTCATCGTGTGTAGTTTGCAGAAATTCATTTTTAAGGAAGGCTATTTCGTATATTTATTTTATTGTGTTTATGTTAGATTAAATTTTGGTCCAATATATAAGACCAGTACTTAAAACTATTTTAAGCAATATTTCGAAGATCTATCATAAAATAAACTTTTTATTGAACGTTTAGTTTTATTGTCTCCTTCTGCGTTATTTAAATTATTTCATTATTTGTAAAAACTCTGAATAATTTTCAAACAAGGGTCTTCCATATAAAAATGGCTATCTTAGGATTTTATACTGTTTGCCAATATTAATAACATTACAATTTAATAATGTTTCAATACAATTATTTTTTACATAATTCTAAGACGCCGTAAATACTACAAAAGAATTTTTATAAAATTATTTTATAACAATACATGTTTTTATAAATACAACTTCTGGTATTAAATTATTTCTAGTATTAATTCTGGCATTAAAAACTAAAATATTTGGCATTTAAACCATTTATTTGGTAAATTTTCCGTTTATTTGGAAACAGTTTACTGGAAATTCAAATTTTCGAAATTAGAGTTATTATTATCATACATTTAATACAAAATACAAAACTGAAAAGGGAATTTAACTAATAAAGGATGTCCATGTCATGCTCTGAAGTATCATGATAAAATTAACAATTTTTACCACGTTTATAAAGTTTTATCACATATTATTAAGCGATATTTTAGCGTTAATTTTTCCAAAATCCCTACCAAAGAGTTTTGGTAAAATTTACGGACATTATTATATTTTGATGCTTCAATCGAACCAAAAAAAAAAAAAAAAAANAAAAAAAAAAAAAAAAAAAAAAAAAAAAAAAAAAAAAAAAAAAAAAAAAAAACGGTAAATAACATATTTTGATAGTTTTGACTATACTTTATTTCTTCGTGTACGTTACCAAAAGCAGTCTTGATGTAGTGATTTTTATGTGTCAATTAAATCGAACATCAATAAAGCTTTATCGTAAAGAAAGAAAATGTCTATTATGATTTGTTAGAGAAGTTTTTATTACCACACATCGTAGTTAAAAAATGCAAAATGAAAAAGTATATTTATCCAAATATGCAAAATTATAATCACTTATGATAAAGACATATTTTAAAACTGATTAAAAAAAACTGACTATTAAAACTGACATTACTATTCAAAACTATTAAAACTGACATTACCAAAGAGTTTCGGTAAAGAAAAAAATCCGAGCTGATCTGCTTTACCTTAGAGCAAGAAGAACGGTAAATTTGATCATATTCGGGCAGTTTCTTAGTACAAATTTTTCTTACGCTTTTAAATGATTTGGTAACTCATGCCCTTCAATGTTTTCTAACGTCATCCCTATGATTCAATGTTTTCATATAAAAAAGAATACATTTTTGATTTCCAGGGGCTACATTTAAGCATCTTCATTATGATCCTAATATTTTTTTAAAAGGCAATAACGCGGGAATTTTTTGACAATAACTGAATAAATTCTGATGTTATTTTCGTGAGCGTTATTGTTATACAGTGTTTTATTGTTTTACTTGGTTGATATATTGTTTTACTTAATACCTTCTATTTAGTTCATCTATGTTTCCTTTTTTTAAAATTAATTATCCAAAAATACAACTAGATATACAGAACACTTCATTTACTTTTTAATTTTATTCAGCATAGGTAATCTTATTCAGTGATTCAGCATTTGCCATTTCGCAAAAATACATGCGTTATAAATTATAAAAAAATTAGTTTCATTATTTTATTGTTTTTCGTCTTAATATTTTCATTAATTGTATTTACAAAAAAAGAAACATTATGACGTTTTGAATAAAAAAGTTAATTTATGAAAATCAATTTCAATTCTAAATCAAATTCTTAAATATGTTGTTGTAAAATTTGTTTCGCTTACCCCATTTCAAAAATGTACTTTATCACTATATATATACATATATATATATAACTTTTTTCAAGGNTATATATATTATAGTTTTTATCACTGGTATATTACTCTGTACTAAGAAAAGAGCATGGCCAAAACTACTAGAGTAACAAAAAATTTACTGTGATTCTGGCTCTATGGCAACAACAAAAAGCTCGGTAACTTTTCCCCAAATCCTTTGACATTGATTTTGATAAAACTAACAATAAAATTTGGTTTATAGTATATAATTAAATTTGGTAAATGTGGTAAAATTTGTTAACAATTATTTTTATTAAGTGTGTAACAATTAATTTAATTGTTATTTAATCACATTCGAACAAAACAGTCAAATAACCATAACGAAGATGGTATTCAAACAGTTAACTGTGAGAAAGACCATTGATTAATTACTCTCACCTAATACGGTTAAACAACCAGAATTTTATCGTACTAACTTGGCCCACTTAATGAAGCCACTTATTATATGATTATGAGTATATTATATGATTATGAGTATACTATATGATATGATATGATTATGAGTACATATTATAGCCGAGAGGGCTGATCTGTTAATCTCATGACAGACAGAACGAGGGTTCGAGTCGCAGTGTTGACACCAAAACAATTTTTGCATTCCCTTAAACACCTTAATTCATTAAACACTTTCTCCATTCTCTTCAACAAAGGAAGAGCTTCCAGTGTCCCACTATCCACAATTTGTGACCCTGGACTGTTAAAATATGATACTCTCATTCACACATAGATGGCAGCCCTATGAAGCTGGCAAACTGTCCCAAATGTCCAGTTAAACTTTTTTTTTACAGTTTTCAAACCATGCTATTTGTAAATGGTAAAAAATCGTATAGTTTTGTATTCATGGTTTCTTAACAATATTGGTTATATACGGTTTTAAAACTGTGGAGATAAAAAAAAGGTTCTTTAAGGTAAACTTTACTGTTAATTGGATGAACAGACTGATGCCGGTTATTTTATCGTATCTTAAGAATGAGAACTCTAACGGTGCATACGGTGCAGTAATTTAACCAGAATTGTTTCTTCGCATGTATAAAAGTAAGACAGCAGTTTTTTAGTAAAACCATCAAAATAATTACTATAAATAAACCTTTTATAATTTGAATAAAATTGAAAAACTTACCTTCTGCGTTTGTTGTTACTGAGAGTTCAGAACTTGGTAGGCTTTGTCCAATGCCGTTTCTAGCATTAACATAAATGTGATAAGTCGTGACAGGTCTCAGACTAGCTATTGTTGCACTCGTGTCCGCACTTGACACTACAACTCTCTTTGATCTTTCATCAGGCCATTTATCTATAAAACACGAAAGGTCAGATATAAAAATAAACGAAATAAGGTATATATAATATCAATTTGCATAGACTTTAAGAAATTTCCCTGAAAAAATGGTTACATAAAAATTTCTTTAATTGTTATTTTTACACATTCAAACAAAGCAGTCAAATTACCATAAATAAGATGGTATTTAAGCTGTTAACTAAGAGAAAAATCTTTTATTAACTGCTGTCACCTAATAAGGTAAATCAACCAGAATATTATCGCGTCAACTAGGCCTACCTTATGAAGCCATTTGTATTATAGTCAAGAGGACTAATATGCCAATCTCAAGACCGAAACAACGGGGGTTCAAGTCCGAGCAATGACACCACAATATTTCTTGCATCCTCTTAAACACATGAAGAGTTTATCCAGCTTCTTGCACTACCTAAAAGTGACCTCTGACAAATAAAATATGATGTTCTCATTCATGCATAGATGGCAGCACCATAAGGCTAATTAACAGAAAAAAGTTTAATATTTCCCATCTCTTACGACAGGTGACACAACCAGATAAACTAATTATACCACATCCCACTGTTCATCTGATAAAACACAACTCAACAACAACTTAACTCCAATGCCCATCAACGAAAAGCAAACCTTCAATGTCCAGTTAAATCTCTTTTATACGGTTTTGAAGTCAAGTAAGTTATAAATGGTTTTAAAAAAAAACGTACAGTTTTGCATTTAAGGCTTTTTAACCATGCTAGTCGTAAACAATTTCAAAACTGTAAAGGTGAAAGTGCTCTTGACCGCAAACTTTACGGTAAATCGGGTCAGACTGCTGCTAGTTATTCCACCGTAATTTTAGAATGACAATTCTAACAAAGTAGATTGGAATGTTAACTGAACGTGTTGGTCTTGTATACAATTTGTAATTTAACTTAAATCACACAATTTTGCCAGAATTTTAAGATTAGATATTTTACCATTTGACAAGTTGTTGAAGGTATGCAAAAGGTGATACGTCTGTTCAAGAATATGATTGATTAATTTGTTACGGCACCAGAAACTATATCCTTCTAATTTATCTGATTTAAGAAAAAGTTAAATTTATTTATCAAAGAAATAGAAATCGAAAATGATTTTTCTTAAATTTACATAAAAATTAAAAATGTTTTAATATGAATACATTTATCTTCTATAGAATTCTAAATAATTAGAGATAAAAATACTAAATCACTCAATTAATTTACTTCATCAACCAGCATTGTTCCGGGTTTAATGTTTCTTTTACATGAAATACTTCAATAAAACATGATTTAACAGTAAAAATGCAAATCCAAACTGAAATACAGATTGAAATGCAAACTTATTACTTAGCTATTATTTAAAAGAAAGTTCAAATTTTTTTTGTTATTTTAATTCATGGTGTTAGCAGTTTTAATGAAAAAAAATCTAAGTAAATTCGGTTTCCCTTTCTTAGCACATATGTATCACACAAAATAATTTTATTTAAAATATTTTTGTGGAACATACACAATAATACCATACCATGCTACTAATAAAATATAATACATACAGTTCTACTGATGAAACATGGCTTCACAATACGCAGTAACACATACGCAAAAAAATCAGAATTTTACTTTTAATAAAAAAGATATAATTTTCAAATAAATTAGCATATTTGAAACTCAGATTTTCATCTTCGCTATTTTCCGGTTGAAAATAAGTAGAGATTTTACTATATAGAGTTACGATAATTTAAGTAAATTTTTGTAACGAATAGATCAAGTGAATGTTAAAAATACTTTTCGTCAAATTAATCATAAAATACTCATTTAAAACTGTTTTTGCTAAAAAGTATGTCGTATTTTAGTATAAAAATATTCAAAATATTCAGTTTTAAGAATTAAAATGAATAAATGGAATAAACGAACATTCAAATAAAAAAGTTGTTTCTAATATAAATATTTAAATAAAACATGAAAGAAAAATCTGAGTTTTATTTTAAACTCAGATTTTAAACTCTATTTAACTATTAACTCTATATCTATTAACTCTATATTTTAAACTCTATTTTAAATTTAACTTAATTATTTTGAACATAATTAAGTGAAAAATTCTCAATTTTAAAATAGTTAAAATTCGAGTACTAATGTTGTTAGAAATGAATTTTCTTCAGTTTTAATTACGCTGAATAAGTCAAAACGTTTGAATAAGTCAAAAATCTGTTTCGTATATATCTATTTAGTGTGTAAAATTTCAATATAGAATGAGAAAAAAATATTCTGTGCATTTTATTGATAATGGAGAATTTTTTGTAAAAATAAAAAAACCCGTTTGAATAGTAGCATTTATACTTTGACAGATATGCATTTGATCGCTTTAAAAATATACTTTGTACATAAATCCAATTACAAATCTTACAATAAAGTTTTAAAATGAGAAAATAATCTCATCTACATTTCCTAATGATTTAGGGAATAATTTCAATTTTCTTGCTGAACTTCTAAATGCTCTTGAAATCCTTAATCGCCAATGGGTGGGTTGAGAAGATTACTTTTCAATAGCTTCAAGTGGGGAAACGCTTTGCCTTAATGAACTTGGGGAGAATGATGCCAATGGCACTTAATAGCTAATTACGCTCTTCATAATAATGATGCTATTAAATACTTATAGTTCACGATCAAAACTTTAAGACACTCAAGTAGCGAATTTGAAGTTTAAGATACTTTCTGCACAATACTAAGAAAAGAGGAAATCATTTTGAAACTTTTCTATTTTTTAAAATATAAATCTTAATTTTTAGCTTCTTAGTTTCGTATTTTATGCTTATTACGAGGGCAATTAAATATTTAATTAAGAATGAAATATATCCGTTTGCATGGTAATGAAATATGCTTTCGTTATGTAATGAGTTTTAGCTTGAAAGGGCTTCGTTGAAGGTTAATATTTAAATAATTACTTTTGAATTTGTGATCAAAAGTATTAAATGAAGTAACAATTTATGTCTTACAAAAGAAAAATTTCTCTAAGTGTATTGATGTATGTTTTATTGGTATTATAATTTTTCGATATTGATAAACGGTATCTAAAAGATATGTATACTGAAATTATTGTATTTGTAAGAAAAATGAGCCAAAAGAAATATTGGAAGACCTACAAATAGAAATTTCCTTTTTTTGTCAAAGATGATCAAGCGGCTTTATGATGATTATTATTCAACATCATAGTACTGAGTTATCTATTAAGTATTAAGGAAATATAATTGATTTAAAAAAATAATTCAGAAAATAGTTTCTGATTGAATCATTTCTAGCTTTGAAGGCAAAGTTCTAAATTATTAAAACAATGTTATTTTCTAAAACATATTAAAAATAAGGTTTTTCTCAAATAAATCTTATGCGCGTTTAATTAAATTTTGTCATATTTAGCTGTCATTTTTATTTAGGATTTGAGTGTCAATTAATTATAAGATTTAATATTGGCACTAACCAATTGTCCTCAAAATATATTTCTATACTTTATCCGAATGAAGCAAAAGCAATCACTCTAAACAAATATTTAAACTCTTAAGTAAGCTACCAAACAACTAACAAAATGTTTATTTTTACCATTTTAAGATACTATCGGCGCTTAAAATTTTGTCGATCTTTATGATTTCGTTAAACAGCAATTGTGATATGCTTTTAAAGTATCAAATGTTTTATAAATGAGATAGACTCTTAATCTATCATTTATGTATTATGTATAGGCAATGTTTAATAAATATGTAAATTTAAACACAATTTTAATCAGGGAATCATTGAAAAGATTTGTATTGATTCAATTTTAATTTACTACATTGATTGATCATATTCTTCAAAATAACTAATAAAATAAAATAAAATAAAATAAAAGCAATTTTTAATTTAAACGGAATTATTTGAAACCTAATATACATGCAATTTCGTTTTTGTGTTTATCAATTACCTACCATACGTATTTGATGCCTAACGTAATAAATTTAAACGCTATGACATAAAAATTACAAACTTAAAAACCCATAAAAGTTGTAAAATATAGCAATCATGAAGCAGAAAAGAATAATAAAAGAGAAAGTATGGCTTTCAGGCTAAATTAATAAGTCAAAAAGTCATAGTAATGGGTGCTAGCATTGGAATAAATTATTTTTTAAACTTTGATAGAGATTGGAAACTTACATTAAACATGCAAGCAATTCTTTACTTTTGATGTTAAAAAAAGGTGGTGTTTTTATCACATAATCACAAAAAAAAATTTTGCAACATGGTGCTTGAACCATCTAACTAGTTAAACATCAAAAATGAAAAACAATTTTTTGCATTCTTGAAAATGTTATTAACTTATAACTCGATAAGAATAACTTATATTATGCGATAAATAGAATATTAAATGCGAAAAAAATGTTGAAATGCTTATAATTTTATAATCCTTTGATACAGATGGGACACCTCAGTTCCTTTTACATACTTTTTCTCACGTTCTAATTACAAGAAAAAATATTTTTGGGATTTTTTAATTTTTTAAAACAGTCTTTTAGTTACTAAAATAATCTGGCAGATTGTATTTGTACTAATATATGAAATCCAAAAAAAGGAGTCAGCAGTTTTTTTCATTCATATTCAAAAAAATTATACAATAATTAGTTTTGTGAATTTAAGACATTCCAAAGATAAGTAACTGTTTCTCTTACATCTGATGAACTGCAAGTAAATGTAAATAAATTTTTGGAAGTGGACCGTGTTTGAAGATTTTGCCTTTATCGCAGAAAATGACACCAGCGTTACATTGGTTTATCTTATAACAATAAATTATAGAAATGGTAAAAATAATATTTTGCACTTTCATTTACAGTTCTATAATTATATACCAAAATAGAATGAAATGGTTGCTGAGAATAAAAAATAACATATAAGTTGTTAATTTCGTTAAAATTAAGATCAAAATGAGACTTTTTCTATTATCAATTTATAAAAAAAACATATTAGCTTTAAATTTGTCTAAAAGTTTGGAGAAAAAAGTGTAAAAGTAAAAATTTTTTTTGACCTTTTTCTCAAATAAATATAATTCAATGAAACTCAAAATCGGACAACTTAATTTAAAAACTATCTTTCAACATTTAGTAAATTATTGCGACTATTTATCCGTCGTGAAATTCGTTGGAAATGGTCCTGAAACTGGTTAGTTGAATACATAGTGTTATTAGTTGAATACATTAGTTGAATACATAGTGTAACAAATTTTAAAGAATATTTTTAAACATCTAAAACTGTTATAATGTGCCAAAAGGAAACTAAACAGACGATTTTATTTCAGTTTCCTTAATTTGCAATTTTCTTAGAGCTACTTTAAGTGTAGACATTAATGATTTTAGACTTGACTGCTCTTCAACTGTTTAAACTAAAGGGAAAGTTTTCTAAGTATTTCATGAGTAGTGGACAAAATTTAGCTAAGAGGTTTCTAAGATTACTTCATGCTTCAAGAAACTGTAAACTAAGATTGCATTATAAAGTTTGTTGTATCTTACTTTCATTACTTCATTAGCGATAACATTGAAACCTATTATGTTTTTTAACAATAAATTTTGATTCCATAAATAATACATCATATATCCTATAGATTGAATTGTTTAAACATTTAAAGTAACACGTTTTAAGGATATTAATAGTAATAAAGAGGGAATTATCTAAGATTTAAATTATAAATAACTGCGAAAAAGCGAATCTATGTGAAAATACAATTTTTTTTAATTTCTTGCATGCAGTTTATAGTTAGCTATGTGATTCAATCCTATTTTGCAATTATCGAGTTCTTTCGCAAATTGAATCTTACTAGCGAAATACAAATGATGAATATAACGATTCACTGGTATGGTGAATTATTTAAGCAATTAAGCTACTTTTATAGTAATAGTGTCCCATTTTTAAAGTAAATAATGGTGGAATAATCTATGATTAAACTATTTATTTTATAATAGCAACCTATTAGTAAACTAGGATGAAATAATTCATTTTCTTTACCTCATGATGAGCATTTAGTATATTTTGGATACTCATTATACGATCATTAACTTTTTTTAGTATAAGATGTTGATTTTATGAATGATACATTCTAACAAACATTAGTTGATTTGTAAAAATGCATAAAAATACATATTACAATAGATTAAAATACAATTTGATATTATATTAATAAGTATAGCATTGATTTGATGGTAATCAAATTAAAATGATTCCAAAACTATGAAAATCATATTAAAATTTTGTAAAATATTCTTCGTATAATTGTACTTATCTTTCATAGTGGAGAAATAGGATTCGAGCACCAGTGGTGGCTTAGAACCCATCCAGTTTCATATTGATAGGTAAATTTTGTATTGAAGTAAAGGTGGTTTTTGCGCAATTCAGACCACGGCGCCACAATCATGCCATTGGTCACGAAATAGTGGAGGTCTAACCTCAATGATTTTCCACTGGCCTACAATAGGCTTTAACGTCGATGCTATATTTTATTTTTCTATTGCATCAAAAATGCTAAATTATCTGTTTCTGAACTGTAAAAACACGATTTAGAATTAATGTAATGAAGTTATAATAAGTCGTTTCAATTTTAAATGTACATTACAATGCAATTTTAAATTTAAATGACATTTTCTAAGAACAAATTCAATTACTTCGTAATACATTATGTATCTAAAATCATGTTTCAAACTTAAACGATTGAATCTTTAGCATTAAACATTTTAAATGATAAATGTAATTATTTATGTTTCATTAAATTACTAAAAAACAACTAAATAATTAATGAAAGAACATAATTAAAATTACATAAAAATATTGCTTTTTTCATTAATATGCAACAATTTTATATTCGATTCAAAACGTTTAGTGAAACATATTAAAAATTAAACATAAAGTTATGAAATTGAGTTTCGAAAGACAAAAATCTATACATAAAATATAGTTTCGATTTTTTTATACATCGAATAACGCTTATTGATAATAAATAAAAATTATCAAATAATATGAAAACAAAATTACTTAAAATATGAAACGATTTAAATACATTAAATATATTTAAATGCATATTAAATGATGAGATATTAACATCAAGATGGGATATTTAAAGACTTTCTATTTTTTACAAGCAAACCATTAAAGGATGAAAATTAAATAGCTTTCAGGTTTTACCTATGTCTGGTCGATACGTGATGATATAAGATGTGATTGGATTATTCCCTGGGTGTCCTGGTGTCCATGATAAACTAATGGAATTACTGGTTACTTCTAATGGTTTGAGATCTTGTGGTGGATCTGGTGGCTCTGAAAATTTTTAAAAGAGAAATATAAATGAAAACACTGGGAAAACGTTAATAGATCTCCTCACTAAATTGGGGGGTGATATTGATATTGAGAAATGTTTTAACCTGTTCAAGGTGGCTGCAAAATGCTATAACACTAAAGAAACAGGAATTAATTTCAATCGTTTGGTAAAACGATTTCACTCTCACTATTCCTGTTATCGGCATTTTCTATAATAGCAGACGATTGTTGCTTAAAGCAAAACATTTAGAATAAATTTTAAGATGGAATCGAAGGGTGGATGGTTAAACAGTTTTTCGATCTTGGATTTTCTTCAAGTAGAATCCTTAAGCAATTAAAATCTTTTGCGTTTAATGGAACATTTATATACAGAACCACAAATTGATTATAGGATATTAATAGCTGTAAAGATTGGCCCAGGTTTGGTCGTCCACGCTCAGTTCGTACAAAAAAAGCGCATTAAAAGAATTCGTGAAAAAATTCGAGGAAATTCACTGTTCTCTGCTAATAAAATAGCTGCAGAAGAGAACGTGACTTGAAAAAAAATGAAAGTTACATTAAATAAAGACCTGGGTTTTCGCCCTTGTCGCAAAATAAAAGTTCAGGGTTTGACAACTGCTTAAAAATTAAAAAGGTAACGAAGATGCAAGAAATTGCTGAACCGTCACGGTAACAAAAGTGCTGACAGAATAGTCTTTTCTGAAGAGAAAATATTTTGCACTGAACAAAGTTATAATGCTAAAAATAATGCTGCATATTCAGCAAGCTTCGGAGCTATACCTGAAAGTGTAAGAATTGTTCAACGCTTTCAGTACAAGAATTTTGTAATGACTTCCGCTGCAGTGTCAAATAATGAGAAATTTCCTCAAAAATTCATCAAAAACGGGGTAAAACTCAATGCTGGATATTACTAAAATGAATTACTGGATACACATTTATTACCAGATGCTGACAGATTGTATTCCAAAAAGGATTGGGTATTTCAATTCTGCACCGTCACACCGATTCAAAACAACACAGGCTTGGCTCCATGATAATTATTTGAAATTTTTTAAGCAAGAAGATTGGCCCCCTTATTCACCAGATCTAAATCCTTTAGACTTTTGTGTTTAGGGTATTCCGTTAAGTTAATGCTAAGTAGCAGAGAAGTTTAGACTCTTTCAAAGCTTCTTTGGTACGTAAATGGGACAAAGAACCTCTTAAAATGATTCGCGCCGCCATCGGGCTATGGCGTAAGAGATTATCTTTAGTAATCGATAAAGATGGTGTCGAAATGAATATATTTTTAAGGTAAAATTCCGTTTATAGTGTTCATCATATTGGTGTATTTATCATTTTCTATTTAATATCTGTACAACAAAATGATTCGATATTTGTAACAATATTTTGCAGCCACCCAGTAAACTTAAAAACATTATGAGATTAAAACATGTAAACATAGAAGTTTTTCTTCCTTAGGTGACTATTAAAATACCTAAGAGACTTTCCTACAATTCGAAATACTTAAGTACATAAACCTCTATATTCTTAGATTAAATTCATTTCAGAGTTCTGACGTTAAATATCTTCAGTGGTGGACGGATGGAGGGTTAGTTGATCTAATCTTGGGGGGTTTCTATGGTTTTCCTCTACATGAAATGCAAATGCGGGTTTGTTCAATCAAAAAGTCCTCGACGAAGGCTAGTTTGTCACAACGCGTGGTCCATGAGCTTCTTTTTTTCAGTGTAGAGTTCACAAAAACTAGGATACGAGATTGAACAATGATAGTTTTAAATTCAGAATTAGGTTAGCTGTTCGACGCCGGTTATAAAATTAAATAATTTGCTTTGAATTCTTTTAAATTATTATTTAAATTTATTTTCTGTATTTTAATTTCTATAATCAACTTTTTGTAAATTTAAACAAAATATATTTTTTTTTAATTGAATGCATTCTTTTTAATTTAATAGGCATCAAAAGCTATGTAATTTCAGTAGCAACAAGAATATTGATTTTACTAATATTTTTTTTTTAATGATTATTGAAAAAACTCTTTTTTTTATGATTCCAATTTAAAACTAATTTATCTTAGCTAGAAACTTTATAGAGTATGATATCACTATAGAAGAGACACGATGAAGGAACATATGCTAAAGTTTGTTGATAATATAAAGCAATTAATCAAGTCTTTCATGATTTATTTCTCAAAGAGGCTAAGAGAAACCATTAATTATGCCAAGGCTCGGATAAGCTCTTCTTAAATTAAATAAATGTTCAAAGCGAAGATAAAGTAAATCAGTTTTCATTTGGTAATTGCTAAACGTTTTCTGGCATATATATTGATAATTTTGAGTACGATTATTTTACACTGACTTTTTCAGAACATTCCTTATAAAATTTACAAAAAAGAAATTGAGTTCTAAATTAAATCTTAATTTAATGACAATGAATCTGTTTGGATAGTATTTAAATTCTAGATCCTACCACTTATAACATTTTTGAACATTTTATTATATTTTCTCAGTTGCTTTCAATCTATTGTGATTGAAATAAATGGAGCTTTAGCTTTCACATAATGAAATTGAAGTTCTGTTATTTTATTGTTTCTGGTAAATTTGAATACATTTGATTATGTTGGAAGTAAAACTTTATGACATTAACTATACTTATCCATATACTTTTGGCTCCAGTAACAAATTCAAATGCGTCATCACCCTGGATAATGGTTGATTTAATATTTGGAAAACTGCTTAGTAGCAATTTTAATAATTCAAAAAAAGCACTTCATATATTTCAATGAACTTAATCCAGGGGATGATTTTAGCCACAAATTCATAAGCAAAGGTGTTTTGTGAATGAAGATATTTTTTGTTACAAAGAATTTTATTATTTATTTTCATATACTTTAGTACTTTTGACCTATAACTGAATTATTTAGCCCGAATCTATAAATAAAGTTAGAAACAAAATCTGCAAAATATTTGTGCAATAAAACAATTGACGAAAAAGCGCAAAATATAATTTTAATTGTTAATGCAATATAATCTTAGTTGTTAATATAATATAATTTTATGTGTTAATATAATATAATCTTAATTGTAATTATAATATAATTTTAAGTGTTAATATAATATAATTTTAATTGCTAATAGAATATAATTTTAATTGTTAATGGAATATAATTTAAATTGTTCATAGAATATAATTTCAATTGCTAATATAATATAATTTTAATTCTGTCATTCAGTTCAAGATTTTTTTGTAACATTTAAGGACTATTACATTTATATTCATTAAAATTATTTTAATGCCTTAGCGTGCCCTAATTTAGTTTAAAACATATGTGTATTCATTTTTATAATTTCGCATTCTTCATATTTCGTAAGAATTCTATAAGCCTAAAACATTACAACAGTTAAACGTCAATTACAAATGATATTTCTTAATTTAAACTTTTAAAATATTTTTTTTATAAATTATCAAGTGTACATATTGATTTCTTTACAAAGTTGACTGGGGCTTTTAACCCTTTAAGAACAGGGTATAAATCAATGTTTATAAAGCAAGGATTTCTTAATGAAAGCAACTATCCCGAATTCCATGAATACTTTGTAAATACCGTCTGCCGAGAGAAAAAATTACGACCTCCAATTACGCAATCTTTCGAACCTTCTAGACGATCCCAGGCTGCTAAACTTTATTTTTAATTAGAATAACGCTCCTTTCAGCGTTGCACAGATAACATCAAAAGGCGTAACTCTTGGTGCAGAAATAATTAGTTTTCCCAACCAGTCAACCAGTGACGATAAAAATTGAACTTTCAGCAGTTTTCAGCGCAGATAAATGTCGCCGAAAAGAAACCTTAAGAGTTTTTGAAAATCTACGAGTTTTCTCGTATCCAGAGAAAAGAAACATTGTTATCTTTCATTTGCCTTCGATGAGAGAGCATTTTTGTCAAACAATGAAACTGTTTTGAATTGGAGTCTGTGTATTTATCAAAGCTTTTGTTTGTACTTGTGTTTGGTATTGTTTCTTTAAACGCAAAAGAGGACAACGACTTTGTTGTGTGATTTACCATAATCAAAGTATTTTTTTTTCACAACTAAAAGAAAATTGCGTTTATTTGAAATTTATATTTATTTTTAGCATTATTATTTTATATTAATTGAGGCAATTAAATCCTGTACATTATTTAACATAGATATTACAAGAACTAGCTAATTATTTTTTTAACTACATAAATGGAAGTAGTGTGAGTATTTTTTAAATTTTTATTATTAATTAACGAGATTATAAAATATTTACTTATGATATAATAATCTTTTATAACGGTGACCGCTGATTTCAGAGTCTTTAAGAAACTCATACGCTGTTTTAACACTTTCAGAATTAGAATTCTCACTTTTGAGGATTCCGCGTTTCTTGAGTGGTATTTTGAAAATCATTTCGTTTTGAAATCACGAGATTTTTCACAAAAAGCGATTTCCCAAGTACATGATGAAAATGTTTCCTCAACTAAACACCTCATCGTAGTGCATTGTGAAAGATAGTTAACTAGTAGGATGAAACTAGACTACAGACTAGATGATCGAAAATAAAGCCGAAAGGCCCCTATGGTTGTCAAGGAGTTGGTCTCGGACCAGGAAGATCACGGGTTCGAATCCCTCTTCAGGTATGGGAGTAAATTATCTCTCTGTTCTATTTGTCCTTACTGTGCCATTTGGGTGACATATAATTGTGTTGGGCGACATTTATTAAGGACTCCTATTTTTTTCTATTTTCTCTATTTTTTTTTTAAAGTAGAATGATGAACTATTAAATCTTTAATTTTGGCGAAACTTGTTCCCTCAAAGAATATATATATTTCATCGATGTATATTTCATCGACGATATATATTTCATCACTTTGCCAAATTTTTTTCTCGGAGTATATTCCATAAAACGGTTTCGTCAGAAACGAAGAAAGCTTCGTGATATTTTGAGTATCTATTTTTTATGGTGAATGGATTGGCGTTTCCTTCAGAAGTGGTTTGAAATCCACCAAGCTTTAAATTGAGGAATACCAACTTGTATGGAAGTAAACAAAAGCCAGTACTCAATGCTGACCGCATTGCTACCACAGTGCCAGTCCCGAAATTCATAACCCTTGACTCCTATGCTCCCAGAAACAACAAACTGGCTGTTGTGAAAGTGTTTTAACTATCGAGAGTAAAATAAAGCATCAATAGTTTAGAATAATAGATTTGCAAAAAATTCGGGTTTTAAGAAACAAATACAACTATCAAATACACTTATAGACAAAAAAATGAGCGCACCAAGAAAGAATCGTCAAAACGAAACGAAATTTCACATACGCAATGACTACTTTGATATAAGTAAATGATTAGAGAATCAAAGAAAAATGATGATCTTTGATTTTCTAATCATTTACTTACATCAAAGTAGTCATTACGTATGTTAAATTTTGTTTCATTTTGACGACTCTTCCTTGGTGAGCTAATTTTTTTTAATCATGAGCGTACAATAAAATGTATTATAAATTGTCTGAATATGAATAAAAAAGAAAAGAAAATATCTTGGAGATTAAAATTTTTTAGCGGTTTTCTTTCATAAGCTACAAAAACTTCTAAGAGAAGCTTTCAGGAATAAATAGGATCTAAAATTGATTTGTTAATCCTGTCAATATTTAAATAAACTTAAATGCACGATAAAACCTTTTTCAATTTAACATAGCAAATCTAATGATTTATGAAATTTTACTTAATTTATATTATTTCGTGTAAAATTTTTAATGCGTTGAAAATGATTAATTGAAATTTTAAAAATAAATTAATCATTTGAAAAATTTAATAGGAGTACGTTTTATTTTTACTCGACAGATGACTGATATTAATTTCCATTTATTTTCTAAGGAAATTTAATTCGGTTTTATATATTGCATTTTTAATTAAGTCTTTTATGAAATTTCAAGTTGAAATCAAACTTTCATTGAGGAGTATAGATACGAATGTAGTAGTAGAGAATAGTTATATATTTTGATTTGCTAGTTATAGAAATAAATGGCAAAAAATATTAAGTATAAAACACATTAAAGAATAAAAATATTCGATTCTATTTGCAATTACCTTACACACGAGAGATTAATAATAATAATTGAAAGTATTTTATATAAACATAAAAAAGTAATTATATCTTAGTAAAGCAGATAAATGTAATAATAATTTTCTAAAAGTCTATTCTCTTAAACACGATTTTACTCAAAATGCGAATCATACAAGAATATTATAATGATAAAACGAAGACATACAAGAAAAATATAATGTTTTTTATAACAGATTGTTCTATGAGGGTGATTTTTTTTTTTACATATTCCGGTTAAAAATTTCATCTCTTGCTATTCGAATAGCACCTGTAAATGCATAAACTTGATTGTCACTGGTTTTATTTGCTCATGTTTACTTTTTGGTTACAATAATTATAATATATGTATGCCAAATGTAACGATTTTTTTTTTGGGGGGGGGGTTGGAAATTGTTGTACGTAATAAAGAATAGGAAAAAAAAATAGTAATGAACCAAAACTTTCAAAATGCTTAAGTCCATAAACCTATTCTCTATATAAGTTATAAAGTAACACTTTACTGAGAGAAATGCATATCTGATTTGATTTAGGTGGTTAATTGCAATTTTTACAGGGTATGATGCCAATTTTGTCTAATTTCACATCTTTGCAGTATAATATGTACAATCAAAACTATTATTTATAAACGTATTCATTAATTAAAAAGTAAGTTTTATTTGTTAATAAATTTACTTAAATTTTATTAGAAAACAAGCTCACATATTTTTTTTTGATTTTAAGTAATCGTACGGGTAGGGGCAATTTAATAATTGCTCACATTTTAAAATTACTAGAATACGAAATCCCTTATAGTTCTATGTGACGAAGAGTAAAAAATATTTCTTTAGAAATAATAATAAGGAATAGTTACGTGTAGAGCTGACAGATTATGAAAATTTTAGCTAGCACAATAGTGATCTAAGATCCACTTTTTCTTTTAATTTCAAGATTTTATTATCATTTTTTGACGAAACTAAAATATATCTTTTAATTTTATTTTCGTCATAAAATACTTCTGTATGTGAGTATATTGCTGTATATATGCATGAAGTTTTGCTTAAACCCATAAGTTATCTACAGAGGGCAATGAAGAATCTACTTTAAATAAATTGTTTTCAAAAAAAATGTTTAGAAGTTTCATCATTATTATTTTTTGTAGTGTAAGATTCGAAGGTAATTGCTAGTAATTATTACTGCAGAAAAACATTACTCATTGCTTTTAAAATTAAAATTATAATTATAAAGAATTAATTATCATACTTACCTTGTACAACTAATCTTACAGTTGTTTTATCTTCCCCGAAAGGATTTGATGCAGAGCACGTAAATACGTCCGAATCCTTTCGTTGGCTGGATTTTATGATTACTTCTGAAATTTTGGCACCTCTACCATCGCTTTCTCGAGTGATGTATCTAAAATGTGTTTAAAATTCATTTAATCCTCATTATATTAATTTCAATTAGAACAGAAAAATTGTTTATTTGCAAACCTTAAAAAACTAAGCATATTTCTAGATTTTTCTCTTAAATTTATTATTATCTTCTCTTAGTTTCGAAAACATTTCTTCAGTTTCATACGATGAAGCATGTTTCTTCAATTTGTCAAATGTTCATTTAATTAATGACGTTTCCTAAAGCATTGAAATTATGGTGAAGATTATAAAATCAGTCTTCATTTTTGCATACAATTCCGTTTTTCTAGCCTCAATCTCAAATTTATTTCTTCCTTCTTTATCCTGTGTTTGTGCGAATTTGCCATAAATATATTTTACAAAACGATGTGTTTATTAAGAGATTGAAATAAGTATACATAAAATTA
Organism: Parasteatoda tepidariorum; assembly: GCF_043381705.1. Lineage (NCBI taxonomy): Eukaryota > Metazoa > Arthropoda > Arachnida > Araneae > Theridiidae > Parasteatoda > Parasteatoda tepidariorum. Next base: position 33,711,036 of record NC_092211.1, read on the forward strand.
TATTTATTGTACACTGGTAGAAATTTCTCGGAAAAAATGGATCAATGGGATTTTAATGGGATTCAAAATGGAATTTTATTTCACTGTTATTTTACCATTTTCAAACAAAACAGTGATATTTAAACAAGATGGTATTTAAACTGTTAACTGTGAGAGAAACCGTTTATTAACTGTTTTCCGTTGGCCATGGTACTGGCCTTTGGCTCAACATCTCAGTGATCACCTTGGAACAACTTTCCTCTTACAGCTTCAATTGACTTTCTTCCCACATGTCTCACAGCAATCTGCTCTGCGAAAGGTGGTTATACTGATTCTTCACAGATGGTAGCATTAATGCGACTTGATTGTGTACATAAACTAAAACACTTAGTCGGAACACTAAAAAAACACGAAGTCGGAATCCACAAATTGATTGTAATTTATATTTTTCGTAACTACAACCTTGTAGATACTGATTGTGGACAATGTACAGTGCTTCCCACTAGATGAAAAAGGAACACCATGAATAACATTTGACGTAGTGATCGGATCTTCATGTACTAGGACTCAATCTTAATATTATAAAGATGTGAAAATCGCAAATTCACAATCCGATTTCTCTCAAACTATTCGACCAATTTCATAAAAATTTTGTATTTTGCATTTAAAATTACATTCTTAAATATGGAGTAAAAATTTTTTACACATTACCACTCAAATTTTTCGATTACCATTAAATAAAATAATAAAATAATATTAAATTATTCTTATTTAAAGGTTTTTTTTTCGGATAGAATTATCTTTAGAAAAACGAACTTTATAATTGATTACGAAAATTTTTCGATTCGTTTATATTCTCGAGATGTGGCATCAAAGTAATATCAACAATTAGGATTCCAAACTCTTAACCACTCGTCTAGTTAGATTACATTTCCTTGCTACTATTTTGAAGGTAAGAAATCAAAATGTGTCGAAAAAAAAGTATTCTTATTCAAAGAAAGAACGTTTTTATGTCAGATTTTGTTTCTTAAAGTATCGCCTGTACCAATTAGTTAGCTTATTTCAGGGTTAACTCATAGTTGACACAGTTGATAGTAGTCATGAGTACACGTACTAGGGAGCTTGAAGATCCGTATACTAGATTAAAAGTTATTCAAAGTATTCTGTTATTTCTTGTTGCCTTCCAACCCCCAAAAAATCTTGGATAGTACTACTTTTGTGGATAATTGCTTAGGAGGGATCACAAACAGCTGTACAATGCTGAAGAAGTAATTGTGGCTGGATTTCATGTTAAATAAAGTATAGCAAATATAGTAAATAAAATACAGTAAATAAAATTCAGTATATAAATATAGTAAATAAAATATAGTAATAAAAATAACTTGTTGTGCTCCAAATTCTATAAGGCATTGGAGAAATCTCAAGAGACTTCATGATAATTTTGAGTTTAAAACGTGAAAGTGAAAACTAAAACTCTCGCTGATAGGTATAAGATTAAGATGTCAATACTGGATATGGACAGCATAGATAAGAATTCAAATTTTAAGTGTTACAATAGAAAGAAATTTATACACGAGTAATTTAATAATATAGCTTCATGGAACTAACAGATTTCGATCGGATTCCTTTCAGATAATCATGCTAAAAATATTTGGAGGGACGCTTAAAATACAGAAATGATTTAGTTCAAACTGTAGTCACATGTTTCAATTCAACCTTTAGCTTTATTGTTCCTTCAACAGAGCAAGTGCAAGTGACAGGAGATATGATCCACTGGCTGAAGACCGAATGTATTTTCAAAGCAAATATTCCTTCATTTTACATTTAAAGCGATGCTTTAACGACGAATAATATTATGACAAAACGTATTTCTTTGTTTCAAAGCTCTAATCTTTAGTGCTTATAATATTTAATAATATTGTGTGAAAACGAATAAAACAAAAGAAGAAGAATTTATTCATGTGTCACTAGAGCAATTTTTATTGCTATAGTTTGACTTTAAATAAAGAATTTTAAAACATAATAGTAAATAGCGTAGTTAACTGATTGTGAACTTAAAAAGTGTAACTGCAGCCTGTACACCCAATTAATAAGATTTTGACTGACATTGCAGTTGTATTATGTTAAACTTTTTTTATGCTTACACTGAAGTTAGTTTGTGGTTAAGTTGTGTTTTGTCAAATTAACCTTAAAATGTGCCATAATAAGTTAATTTAGAGCTGCCATCTATGCATGAATGAAAGTTTCGAGATTAAACTCCTGATATAACAGTGTAGTAGAACCTAAATTACCAGCACTCAGTCATACATTGCACTCGTTTACCGAAATGCTCTCCAGACTTCTGATCAAGCATATTTAGATAAACTTATTGATTTATTGTTCTAAAGATCGTGATTTTGCGCCTATAATATTGGTAAACTGCGCTACCGGATCACGAGTCATTAGTCGCATAATTACTACTCTTGAGACTTTATTTGCAGGAGAATGAAATGTGATATGTAATTCAAAATCCACATAACTGCGAAAAGCTATGTACAATTCAGAAATAGCATCAATAAAATTCCATTACGTAATTCAACTAGCTCACGAAAATGCAATTTTGATGTGTGAGTCTCAAAATGGAATTACTTTTTAGAGAAAGACATTAAAATTATTTTTCTAAATATGAAGCCTTGGTTAATTTTAAACTCGTTCTTTTTTAATGGGCCTATTAAATATGTTCAATTTTTATACCAAATATTTTTTTAAAAACTTGGACTATAAGCAAGTGGGGGTTGATTTGATACAATATATATATATATATATTAGATAAGTTCAAAATAAAGATGAAACAAAGGAAAATTGTAGACATATGAAAAAGAGGGGGGGGGATGACAATAATAAAAAAATAACAGACAACTTATTAAAAAAAAAAAAGGATGACATTTTTTTAAAAAAACCGGAAAATAAAAGATTTAATCTTTTCATCAGCCCACACGATTATATCCGCAAAAAAATCTCTCTTTTTTTGCGGATATAATCGTGTCGGCTGATGAAAAGATTACATATTTTATTTTCCGGTTTTTTTGAAAAATTTAATCTTTTTTTTTATTTTTTAAATCAGTTGTTTGTTATTTTTTTCAGTATTATTCCCCCCCTTTTTTTTTCTTCCTCTGTCTATATTTTTCCTTCGTTTTATCTTCATTTTGAACTTATATATATATATATATATATACGCACACATTAACATGACAAACATGAATAAAATAAAAACTAAATTGTAGAGAAACAAGAATGGTAAAAGCAAATAGTCGTTATCAAGACACATCTATTGCTATAAATGCGATATTTCTGAATAAAGAATAATTATCCTAAGATAAAAATTATTCTTTATATGTGTCGATATCGCAAAAAACCTTATGTTGTAAAAANTATATTTATATATATATTTAATAAAAAACACGAGTTAATACGAGTTAAACGAGAGTTAATATAAAATATTTTTATCGAAAACTTGTTTACCTGTTTTCTGGATATAAACTTAATGGAAATCCCTCGCGACTCCAAACAATATTCAATGGGGGATCTCCGGAGGCTGAACAAGAAAATCGTGCTTCTTCAGATTTTCTTACATGCACCACCTGTGTTGATGTTTGGATTTGAGGAGCAGCTACAAGAAAAAGAAGAAGGATATTGAAATGCCTTTTTTGACAGTTCAATTAAGTTTTTCGTTCAGTTAGTGAATTCAAGAAAATGCTAGCTTGAGGTACCATGTCGGATAGAAATGAAATTTAGTTCACCATATTTTAAATGAAACTATGTGAAGTTAGATGCAGAGGTCATTATAAATTCAAAAAATGCCATGTACTCTAACTAAATTTAGGGGACCTTTTCTTTCATTACGATACAGTTTTATTGATTTTCTATTTCATCAGGACATCAAAGTTATTTGTGATAAGGAACATGGAGAAATAAAGTATGATCAAAATTACCCAAATATGTTAAATTTTACAGTTTTTTTGGCTCTAAGGGTAAACCAAAATGATTGATAAATTTTTCAATAGCACTTTGGTATTGATTTTGGAAAAATTGAAACAAAAATATCGTTTTATAAAACGTGATAAAACTTGGTAAACGTACCAAAATTTGGTAATTTTATCATGATACTTCATATCATGGCTAGAAATCATTTATTTGGTAAATTTTACTTTTTGACTCTGTGTTTTTTACTAAATCCATGGTAATAACAACTATAATTTTAAAAGCAAAAATTTCCGATGAACCATTTAAGAAATAAAAAAAAAATATTAGTAACATAAATTAAGGCAGTAAATTTTTCTTTAAACCATAGCATACTAGAATGTGTTGCATCATCTAGTTTGGCTTTGCTTAAATGCTAAAATTTAAATATAAATTTTTTTTTAATGTAATGTGAATGAACGTAAAAACCGAAATGCACAGCAATTTAAGAATTCATTTGCTAAATGTTTGAGCTCTCATATGGTAAATTTCCCTTCCTCTCTAGCCTCTTTCTTATAGAGCAAAAACACGCGAAACGTTTGTCTTTTTAGATAAAGCATACTTTTAAACAAAAACAGAAAAAGAGTTACTCAGTCATAATTTCGAATAAAAAAATTAAGATTTTAAGTTTGGCCCTTTTAAAAATTTTGAAAAGAGAACACATTGGTTGTTTAATCAAATTTATTTTTGCTGCCTTCCAAAAGAAATATTTTCAACTTTTCTTCAAGTTTTCATCAACTTCAGTTTTTAACATTTATAGATTTTTATTTTTGGTTTCATAAAGAAAAATATTTCGATATTTCAGTTTTTTTATTAAATATATTCTTAAAGAAATATATTTTTAGCGAAGTTTTCTATGATCGAAAGTTATAATTTTGCACAACAATCATACTTAGAACTAAAAAACAAATATGTGGTGGTCTAAAACTTCACTCCAGAAGCAGAGAAGTAGGGTAAACTAACCAGTGAAGGAACACTTAAGCTTCGCTTTCCTTTTAAAAAATCATATTAATTTCAAAATTCGTAATTTCAGTTAAATGACAGTGTCAACATATTTGTTACTAATTGCAAATTATGCAAAAAAATTGCAGAGAACTTACATAATATTGTTTTAAAGTTTTGGAGGTTCAAATAACAAGTAGTAAGAAGACCCAGTGAAGGAACAGCTCTTACCAGTGAAGGAACACAAAATTGCCCAGTGAAGGAACACTTAATTTTGGTTATTTTTTAATGCTCTTTATGAATTTTTTAGCCATACAAATACAGTCGGACATCTATTTAACGAACTTCCATTCTACGAATTTCCCTATTTTACGAATTTTTTCGAGGAACCAAGAGCATTTTGGAAATTTTTTTGTAAAATAACTTCCATATAGCGAAGTGAATTTTCTATTTAACGAACTTTTCATTGAGATCCAATTTCCCTATTTTCCAAAATATTTCTTAACATTTTAAACTTGTTAAAGCAATTTATGGGGGAAATGACATTAAATTAATTTTCGAAGCCACTGCTTTATGAAATGTATTACTGTTTTGTCTAAAAATTATCTTAGAGAAAGCAGTAAATTCCCTTTCCCTTTTTGTTTGCACTTCAAACGAAAAACTCACTTCAAATTAACGGATTTCATCCGTAGCAATTTAACTTAACGCAAGTGGTAATGTATGTTTAAAATTACTTTTATAATAAATGCAACTATATTTTTATACATAAATTTAGACTTTTTTTAGTTGAAAATGTATATAGCATGATAGTGTAACACTGGATAATGTTTTGCTCTATTCTTGCTTTCCATGCAGATTTCTTTTATGGTTGAGATTTATATGATAAATAGTAGATACTAGTTTACAAGATAAAAGTGTATCAATTGCTATTTTAATTATGTCTAGTGTTTAAGAATTTAAAACCTGTTTTGTGTTGTTTAAGTATTTTAAGAGGTGATTTTCTATTTAACGAATTTTCCATATAACGAGCTTATTATTGGTATTAAGTGATTTTGTTAAATAGAGGTCCGACTAAAAACAAGACTATTTGTGAAATTATGAGATACAAGTACTTGTAAAATGCTAACTTTTTTCTGTAATCATGAACTAGAAATTAAAGTGATGTTAAATACAAAATAAATTTAAAAAAATCGTTCTTTCTTATAATTTGACAGTCAAATCTAAATCATTGTGTCATCCGATGCTGTTTATTATCATTATTATTTTATCACCTTTTTGTTTACTCTTTTTCCTCTTATTTCTTGAAGCTTTTTTTCTTTTTTAAGTATTTTTTCTTTCTTTTTCTTTTCCATGTTCTCTTGTTTTAATGTTTTTTAGATCTTTCAGCCTCTTGAAATTTTTGCCATTTCTCTGAAGTTAGTGCAAAAGGTAATTTATTCGCTTTTCTTCTTATTTGACCTTTCTTTTTATCATCAATATTTGGCCAATGTAAATGGCTCTTCCAAACTTCTTCTGATTTTTCAGCAACATTTCTAGAATGCCTTTCTCGAAAATAGACGGGGGAAAGGTGTCTTGAAGTTTGAGGCAAATCCATCTCTTGTTGACTTATATCTAGAGGATCTTTAGAAGTACTGATTTTACTTACAGAATCATTTCTTTTTTCAACTAAGAGAATCAGCATGAGGACTCATTTCAAATTCGATATCTAATATGCATTCATTATCAATACTAGCTTCAGTTCCTAAGTTTGACTTAACCAAGTGGTCTTCTTTTAATACGTGCTTCTTCCATATTGGAAAAAGTACAGGCTCTTGGACATTTTCGATATTAGACTCTTCCGTCAATGCTGTGTTAAAAATTTACAACATATCTTGAGGGATTTCCCTCTCAAGCTTCTGAAGAAATTGAGTATCGTTTCTGTTTAACTTTGTTTTTTGTTGAGGAACTTACTTCTAAATTCTAACATTGTAAAGTAGTTTCTATAAATTATATAATCACGTTGCTATCCTATAATGATAGCTTATTAGGAGTTCTTGGTGCAAAAGCCAGCGAAAAAATGTTCTATTTTTATGATTATATTTAATTAGTTTTCGATTTGTAAACATAGTTTATTAAGTTGCCTAACATTTGATGTAACTACACACCCCGTTAATAAATATAAATTATAATTTTTTCATAAATTAAGCTATTAAATTAACATTTTGAACTGAAATTATTTCAGGAATTATTCATACAATTTTTAACAAAATTTCGGTTGTCCTCTATATAGCAGAATTACTTATCCTAGAGTCATGTAAAATCATATATCACACATTACTGTTCATTCACTGGAAGTATTCCCAGTGTAGGAATATGCCTGTTTCTTCACTGGTTAGAAGCTGGTTTTTGTCTTTTAAACAGAATTTTGATGTATAATATGACTAAAAGTACAAGAAAATTACGAAATTTCTTTTATTTTCATTAACTGAGAAATGAACCCAGTAAAGAAACATTTGTTCCTTCACTGGTTTTTCATCGTTTGGTGATCCAGTGAAGGAACATGCCTGTTCCTTCACTGGTTGGAAGTTGTTTTTTGTCTTTTAAACAGAATTTTGATGTATAATATGACTAAAAGTACAAGAAAATTAAAAAATTTCTTTTATTTTCATTAACTGGGAGAAAAACCCAGTAAAGGAACACTTGTTCCTTCACTGGTTTTTCATCGTTTGGTGATCCAGTGAATAAACACCCCCTTATCTCAGTACTTGATTATGCTATGGTGCTTTAAAAAAAATAAAACGTAACTTCAATAACTATATTTTGAATTCTCTTTTTCACAGTGAGAAAAATAAGACTACTACATGCAATTAATTCCACTTCAAACATATAAGTACAAACACTCACCTTATAATTTTTTCAACGAAACAAGGTGTTGCAGAGATAATAACAAATTCAAAAATTTTTTCAGAGAAATCTATTTGACCAGGTAATCCAAAATATTGCTAGATGACTTCCTATTGTTTGGCAGTAAGCTATTGTTACCAATCAATCTAAAGAAAAACTTTCAAATTCTTATTTTTAATCAATATATATGAAATGTTCCTTCACTGGGTAGTGTTCTTTCACTGGTTGGTTTACCCTACATGGATTATTAATATTTATGTTGTTGTTTCCAATGCCATTTGCCAATATCAACAAGTCTGTTTGGTTAAACCAAGCAAATTTAAGACACAGGGTACGTTTCTCGCTTCTCAGTGGCGCCATCTATGGCCAAGAATGCGACTTCAGCCACACACACTCGTCTTAACCCATTTTAAAGGGCGGGCCCATACATATGTACATCCTAATCATTTATCCACAGATCGTAATTTTGACCTGAGCCAGAGAGCGATCAATCTGCAATTCAGTACCCCAAGACGTATAGTTTGTTATGAAAAATGGAGAATTTTGTGACCCGACAGATTTAACTTGCACCAGTCACCATGAACAAGGGGAGTTTTCGGCCGGCTGGGATCAGATTCACGACTTTTTGGGCCAAGGCCTAATGCCCTACCCATCCATAATATTAATAAATAACAAATAGAAGTTTCGTTTATTAATTAGTAAAATCTTTATAAGAAGTAAAATCAATACAAAATTTGAGGAAGGAATACACACATAATAACTAGAAATAGAAACCATTGTAAATATTTCAAATTCTGTATGAAATGTAAATCGAAATGCCTCACATAAAACACAAGCGAAATAATTAAATGTCAAATTAGTTCGAAATTCAAATTTAAATTGAACCTTTTTAAACATAATATTTTTTAAATTTAAAATTGAAAAATGAATTTATAATGCTACTAACTCAAAGACTAAGAGCTTGTTATTAGCTCTAAATAATTTAATTATGGAAAACAAAAGTCATTTTTGAGACATTTTGTTAAGTGATTATCAGTTTTTGAATGCGCAACTTTGATTAAAATATATCTTAAAATTTATGATAATAATGTAGTACTAATGTAGCCTACGCTTTTAAAAAAATGTTGTACAATATATAGTATTTAGAAATGGCTTCGTAATTTCATTTTTACTGATTTAAACTTTTTAAATTATTAATTTTTAACTTATTAACTAAATTATTAATTTTTAACTTATTAACTAAATTATTAACTTTTAACTTATTAACTAAATTATTAATTTTTAACTTATTAACTAAATTATTAATTTTTAACTTATTAACTAAATTATAAATTTTTAACTTATCAACTAAATTATTTCCACATTAACACTCATGGGTTCTCTTTCATAAAATTATTATATATTAAAATTGATTACTTGACCTTCTTTATATTTTTAAAAAAAAGATTTCGCGTAAACATTCTAAAGGTTATTTATTGAAAAAAAAATTATGATACATTATTGAAATCTTTTATTTTTTTAGTTCATTTATTTACTTATTTAATTTTTTGGTTTTACAAAATAAAATATTTTTTCCTGACCTCATGATATAATCTACAATGATATAAATACCTTCCGATAAATAATAAGGAAAACTGAAAATATAAAGATAACTGCATTTATTCGAGGTTTTTTAATTGTCATTGTGGTTATTAAAAAACAAGCAAATGGATAAAATATTTAAGAAAACAAAAAAGAATGTTAAAAAGGCAGAATTAGTTTCTCTTTAAAAAATTTCCTATTATAATGCTCATCTTCAAAAAGTAATTATCATTTTTTATACTAGGGATAATATCTTACAGGGCAATTGAATGGGTAATTAACATATATAATGGCACACCATTCTTTCTTCAGATAAAAAGTATTTTATGTTTATTCTTTTTTTTTCTCGTTAAAATATATCGAGTTCTTCGGTTTTTTTTAAAGAATAAGTTTCATTTCAAAACAAATAAAATCTAAAAAAAATCTAAGCATCAAGAAAATTATAGACGCAGCAAAGAAGGAAATTTTTAATTTTTTTATTTAACTTCATCCTTAGTTAAACTCATTTAGATTACTTGCACAACTACAACAATTATTATCAGTAATTTTAGAGGAATTATTATAACTATGCAATTGATAATCGGTATTAGGTAACATGAAGGGTCAAATTTTTACAAACTCATTATTTTTTGCTTTTTTACTTAAAATTGGTGAAACTATTAATAGTTTCAATACAAATTTACTAATTTGTTGGATTATGATAAATCTTTACATCTAAAACAGCGCATTTTGATGCGTTTATTTTTCATAAAAAATAATTCAATTCAATAAAAAAATAATTCAGAGTTTCTCTATTTATTTTTTGAATAAATAAACATTACTACATATTCTTATGATTTTTCATTTGGTTAAAAATTCATTTATTCATTTGATTAAAAATTTATCCAAAATTTTACAAATCAGACGCACTTCAGTACTTTAGTAAGAACGCACTATGAAACAAAGGCCCTCTATTTACGCTTTTACCCCAACTTGCGCTTTTATTTTCATATTTTGTATTCTGGCGATCTTGTTACAAAAATATTTGAAATCATTCATGAAAAATTTTCCGTTCATGTAAGTTTATTTGAATTCGCTACTCGCTTTATAGGTTTCGTTTTATGTTTTATTTTGTTTTCTCCTTAGATTTTTATTTTTATTTTTACGTGATATTTTAACTTAATGTGTTCTGTTTTATTTGTTGTAAGTTTTTTTTTTTGAGTGCTCCTCACACTATTGTATTGATATATTTTGCTTTGGCTGTATTGATACAGTATTATGAAAGCACTCCGTTCTGCGGATATAATCGTGTGAGCTGATTGAAAGATTACATCTTTTATTTTCCGGATTTTTATGAAATCCCCCCTTTATTTCTAATATTTATTATAATTATTTTTCTTTCTCTCTTTTTTCTCTGTTCTGTAACTTTTCCATGTTTTCTCTACATTTTGATCTTATTTTATGAGTTTTATTTACTTGCAACCTATGCACAGTAAATAAAACTTATTGTTTTTCTTAATTTTCGTCGTTTTTTTTTCTCTTTGTCATTTTTGTATTTATTATGCTATATATATATATGTGTGTGTGCCTACAATAATACCTTTGACTTGAAGATATTGTGCTTAATAGGTTATCTTTTTTTTTCTTTAAAAAAAAGCACTTTCAATAAATAACTTAAACTGNTTTTTTTTTCAAATTGAAAATCCATATTTATAAATATTATCTAATTTAACCATATTTTTAAAAGAAATACTGTACTAGAAAATACGATTTAAGTATTTTTACTATATAATCAGCTCACTTATTTATATCACAGCAACACAACAGTAGCCATGCAGTTAAATTTCATTCCGACTTCTTAGGGCTTTAAAATAATTCCAACTTAACTATATTGATCTTTCTAGCGATTCTGATAAACTCCCATGTATGCTCCAACTGCAAGATGCCAAATATTTACTTAGGATTTAATTTGAAATCTTTTTGATGAAATGTATATTGACCAACTGTTTAAACCGTCATCGCAAGGTAAATGGGTGAAATCAGTATGTTTTGAATATCTGAGTTATTAGCATTTTGATTAATACTAAACAAGAGCAACAACGCCACTTGTCACCAACACAGTGAGTCGTGACGCAATTACGTAAACGGAAACGAAAACTGGATGTTTGTTGGACAGCCGAACGAGCTAGAAGCAGACTCGAAAATGGAAAATCCACTTGCAGTTTGAAAGTGGTTATTATTCCCCTAGCGTCCTTTTAGTTTAATTGGCACGCAGCATGCGGAGATGAATTCTAGTCTTGTTTTAATTGGATATCTTCATGGTCTAAGGATATCAGAGAGGGGATAAGGCTATATAATGAACTGAACTATTAAATGGGATTAAATTAACCATATTTTAATGAATCTAGGGAAGCATAAAGTTCTGATGTATGTGTGACGTATGCAAATTTAATGGATATTAAAATCATGCAAGTTATTAAAATGCATTTACAATCACTGTCCACTAGTGGTAAAATAAGTATGAAAGATTTTTTTCTCATGAATACAAAAAAGTTTTATTTGCATTCTAAACGATATTTACAATCAATATTAATATCTATTCGTGGCATGATAAACTAGCTGCTTACTATTTATATTAATGAATACAGTATGGAATGAAACTGTAGTATGATAAAATATAATATGTTAAACATTTCACTGCAAATTTAATGCTCCCTTCTGTTATAGTTTTGGGTTGAAAGCATGCTTTTATTCTCAGTATATTCAAGATTAATTATTTAATTATCATGCATATTATGTTATTAATATTCAATGCTTATTTAAATTCTGGTTAAAGTTTTGAAACTTAGTGTATTTCATGCACATGTGATAATAATTTTATTAAAAAAAATAATATTTATCTATAGTTAGAATATAAATTTAAATTGTTGATTTTAATAATCAAGATGGTGGTATTTATTGAAACTTTGTTTTTAAAAAAACTTTTTAAACACAATTTACCAAAAACAACAATTCTTCAACTTGAAAAATTATTAGCAAAATTTTTGTTGAATAAATAATATTGAGTAATAATATTAATCGAATAAGACATAACGGTATGTATATCTATAACGGAATTTTTTTTTTGAACAGCAAGTTAACTTTAATTAACTTTACATCCTAGTCAAAATAACATCATGACTAAAAATGAACTTATTATTGGTCTTGTTTTACGTTTATCTTTTTAAATCCAAAATTTATATTATTTGATTGCATATTTATTATTTCATTGCTTATTTATTGTTCAATTTCAAAAAGATCAACAAGAATTTTTAATTGTATCATAATAATTCATTTAACTTCTTATTTCTTCCAGACTCTTAACAATAATAACAATTCGCTAACAACTGCCATTATTGTTAATGCCTGGATACCACAATAACAGTTTGTCGCCCAATGGTAAGAATTAAGTTATATACTATTTTTTCCACCATTTCGCCCATCCTGGGCTGATCAAACACTCGGCGTTGTTCTTCTTAATAGCAAAATGTTATCACTCTTAAAATCTCCGAGGTTGGTGCTGCTTCGCAAGCGATTTCACGTGTGATCTATGGTAATGATCCCAGATAAAGTCAAGCTAATGTGGTGGTTGTTTTACACTGTCATTGTCGGTATTTAAGTGAAAACATTCAACTGATTCATTTTCCTCTATGTACAAAGGAATACGATTTGCCGATTATTGTTAATGTCTGAATACAACAATCTCAGTTTGTCGCCCAATGGTGAGAATAAAGTTATATGCAATTTTCCCCCATTTCGCCCTTCCTGGGCTATACAAACACACGGCGTTGTTCTTCTTAATTGCAAAATGTTATCACTCTTAAAATCTCCGAGGTTGGTGCTGCTTCGCAAGCGATTTCGCGCGTGATCTATGGTAATGGTCCCAGACAAAGTCAAGCTAATGTGGTGGTTGTTTTCCACTGTCATTGTCGGTATTTAAGTGAAAACATTCAACTGATTCATTTTCCTCTATGTACAAAGGAATACGATTGCCGAACGTAAGGTCATCCCACCTTTTGAAACTGCTCACGTTTTTGGTGGTATTTGCTGTTAACTTGCTTACGGTTGTAGGTGAACTCTTTATAAATAGTACTGAACACCAGTTCGAACGTCGTCAGAACGGCAGTTTAGACTTGGACTACAGTTTTTTGATGAGGGAAAAAACTCTTCCCGATAACAGATCTGGTAGTTCATTAGCAGCCTTCTAAAGCTCACAGTCCTTGAGTCAACATAATCTGGAATATTAGTGGCAAATGAGTTATTTAAAACAATGCTTTGTTAAAAAGAGAATTGTAAGAAAATAAAGGACTCTGTTTAGATACATAAGTAATGTTAAACTTTTCATAACTTCAGATGGTTTCCGTATTTTTAGAATATACCCGTTATTTCGCAGACTAAAATCAATAGAGACTATAAAACTCATGTTAGTCGGCAATTCTGGCCTACAAGCAGCAAGCAGTAGAAATTAGTTTACGAAACTATTAACAGCTTCATGTAGTACAAATTTTATTTAATTCTGAAACCAATTAAGGTAATGGTTAAATTAATAGTGGATATTATTATTTCTGAATTTTTAAGGCATTTAAGAACATGTGAATATTAATAAAATGTAGATCAACTAATTATAAATACTATTTAAAACATTCAAAAATGATAAAACTTTATACTTACAATGTACAGCTAAACGAACGGAATATCTCAATGGTTCACCAACATCGTTGCTTGTTTCACACATGTAGTAACCAGCATCCCCTTTTTGAGCAACAGTTATAGTCAGAGAACCATTTTCCAATACGTGGATGTGGGAACTGCTTAAAATACTTTGAAGAGAACCATCCTCTAAAAAGTGAGAAAATAATAAAAAACAATCACTTATCCGATCATGCATTTGTTATATATGCAATTATATCCATAATGACATAGGTTATTTAAGTCAGTATTAGGTTTATTATAAAAAAGTAAAGCTATAAAACCAAATTTTTTCGAGTTTAAAACTCATCTAGAAAATAAAAAAATAATATTATAAAAGTGTAACAAAACACGTTTTTGAAAGTTCTTAAAATGCTTGCGTTATTTCAACTATATTTATATCGTTGTGGTGTACTAGAAGGGTACAAAAATGCTCATAAATCTTCTATAAGTCATTTTAAAAAAATGCTTTAATTTAAGCAAGATATTTTTATTTTTGAAATAAAGGAAAATATTTAGCTTCATTATTAAAACATTTTGGTTTGTTTTCAATGTTTGACTGTACTGCTTTAGTACTTTGCTTTTTGTTATCAATTAAAAAAATCACTCGACTATTTTTTTTTTATTAAACTAAGTTACATAAACTTTAAACTTCATGCAATAAAAATTTGAAGTAAAAAATCTCCCTAAACTTTGAGTAAAATGAAAAAGAGTGATAACGTAGAATAAAAGCCTCGAAGTTTTACCATCTCATAAAGTACAATATAGAAAAGAAACGAAGTTACGCAGCTAAAACAAGATTAAAAACATAATTTTTAATCATTTGAGCGATATTTAAGTGTATTTTTTAATTCAGGAAAAAGATAGCCAACTTTTTAAGATTTTTGTGCCGCCCTGGCCACCCAATGAATGTGTTAAACGTTTTGAAGAGTGTAATATTTGTTCTATTCTTAATTTCATAAATTAAATAATCTGACTGTACGTGCTTTAATTAAAAAAAAAGATAATAATATTTCCAACTTCAAAGAAAACAACAAACAAATAAATAAATAAAAATGATCTTATTCATATTAACAGGTCAAAACGAGATAAGGACATGAAGTTAAAGCAAGAAATTTGTCCCAGAAAACTATCTCGAAAAATCAACTAAAAATATTAATAACTTAATTTTTTTGATATATGCTGCTAAATGCATTCAATTAATCGTCTTGCTAAGGGCCAACTCCAAAGAAAAATATTATCATAAAACTGTTCATAATTTTCTTCACACAAACTTGTCTCATTAGAAGAAAAGAAGAAACGCAGCCAATTTACGCTAAAACTAGACATGAAAAATAGATTTTGACGAAAAAAATATGCTAATATATCGGGTCTTATGATACATTTTGAAGGGATGTATAATGTGCCTAAGTCCTGAACAAATAAGATAGCACCGCTGCATTTTCTGATGGGAAGTCTCAACTTCATCGATAATCGTTAATTTTGAAAATACTCTTCAGGGTTGAAGCCTTGAGATGTTAATTGATTCACCAGTTAAAAAAAAATAGTTTCTTTCTAAGATCATTAACGCTTTTTTGATAACGTATTTCAGTGATCGATAATGAAAAACTCAATTCTCTTAGTAGATAATCCGTTATTTTAGATAAAATTTTATTTTATACGATAGATTTTAGGTCTTCTTAAAATTTCAAGCATTAAAAAAAAAACAAATAATATAAACTGATACTATATTTATATTGTGACAGATATCCATCAATAATATTCGATGATCATTAAGGATTTCGTCTTATTTTGCTGAAAATTAAGAAAATTTTCTTTTAGATGTATACCAGTTACCAAAATAAAATGATCAACGATTTCATTGACGATTCGAATTAAAGAAAAAAACGGAATTAAGTAGTTATATACTCCTATTATTACTTTCTGCATAGAAAAACAGCTATTCATTCCCATCAAACTTTAAAAATAGTAAGAAAATTAACCGATAGAAGGCGATACTGATAAGAATAAAAACTTTAGAGAAGTTTGTTTTTGTTAGGAGTCAGATAATTTCATTTGGAATAAGTTAATTGGTGACTGTTAACTATGCCATCAGACTAAGCTGCATTGTCATTTTTAAAATTAGTGAAAATAAGTAAATCTCGTTAAATTCAGCTAAAATTAGATTTCCAGTCTTTTTCACTTCACACTCTTATTCAGTATAAAAATGTGTAAACAAAAAAAAAAAAATTATATAAAACAAAAGTCCACTCTTTTTGCTTTCGGGTTTTTTCCCACTTAGGGATTACATTAAGAAGCGAGTCTACGTTTCTCTTCTTCTACTAACCTGTCGGAGTTGAAGATGAGGATTACAGACACTGTTGCTTACATCACAGTTGTCACGCATTTTTATGTACAAGAAAAAAAATACCAATAGGATTGAATTTTGCTGCTTTAAAACAAATGGAGCTTACATTGATCACTTATAAGTTAAAGACTAAAAATGTATGCATCCCCGTAACTCCTTATTGTTACCATGAATCCCTTCATGATTACTTACATTTAAAACTAATTTCAGGAATTCGCTTAAAACTGCTTTTCACACCATAATCTCAATTTCTTTAAAAACAATACTTTATAATGCGAAACCTTACAAAAACTTTTATTCATAACTGTTTCGAAAATAAAGACTTGCTGAAATCTTTTTTTAATCAATTATTTCAAGCGTTTGTAGTTAAACTAGATAAGACAATTTAAAATGCTTTATGGTTAATAAATTATTCCATGGAAATGAATGAGAGTTTTATTTCAAATGATCACAGTTTATTTGAATGAAATTTTTATAATAAGATTTCTTTTATTTTAACGTTAGGAAATTACGGTCTTGATGTTCTTTATCCTATTGATTTTAAAGGTTTGTCTTTGGTTGAAGAGCTTTGTCGTTAGTTGAAATTGCTGAATCTAATTCATTGGTATTGTATTTTCATTAAAAACATTTATACTGATTACACAACAGTCTTCAACCGTTAGGATAGAATTTTCCTATTGAATGAACTAATACTTCAAATTTCTCTTTGTAAAAATCTTTCATAGTGTATTTTATTTCATATTATTCTTAAGTTTTATTCGATAAAACGTGAAAGGCTTCCACATAAAATTCTTCTTTAGAGTTTTGTTGCCGTTATTGTATCGATGATATCAAATTGATTTCTTTACAGCTAAGTAAAAAAATTTGTTTAAATAAAGTGATAGTGGTAAATTTTATCAAAATGCTTCAGATAAGCATTTCGCTTAAACCTTTTCCCTTGTGTCTCTTTTTATATCTTTTAAATCGCAGAATAAGGTACGATTTTAAAGGAATCCTATGCAGATACAAAGAGTTGTTTTTGAAGATCTTTCTTCCTCGGTTCTTTCAAGTTATTGCATTTCACATTTTGCAACAGATGGGGGATGTATATATTGAAAGACTAGGCGAGGATATGCAGCACTAGAAAGGAATAAAAAAACAATATAATATCGGTAAAAAGACGCCAAATTTAGTTTTGCGCCAGACAGTGTTTGTCGCAAAATTGAAAAAGTAACGGAAAAAGTTTTAAAAAACGACACAACCTTAAGTTCGCGGGAGAAAATCGTTTTTATTGTATCCGTTTTTTTTATTTTTATTTCTCCCCATTCTCAATCTTTTACTCAAAACTGAATTGTTTGAGTTAGAATCTACTTTTTCGAATAAAAAAGGCAGATGCGAAAAGAAATTTTCATTAAAACTCAGTCAAGTGTTTGAAGATAATTAAATATCCAACTGCTGCATTGGAATTCCGAGCAAAATCAATAATGGTTGTTTTTTTTCTTCATTTTTCGCCAGTTTCTTGCGTTTAGGTTTTTTTTCTCCAGAGTTTTAACTTTAAACTTCATTTCAGAGGCAAAATGATGTGTTTGAAGAATGGGCTGGACGTGAAATATCTTCGCATAATTTTCCGATGTTTGATTTTTCTCCCTAATGTGACGATTATTTCTTTTTTCTTCAGCTTCATGCATAAGCGACATCTGCTTAACTTCTGCGGTATATTTTCTCAAAAACATTTAATTATAGTTTAAGAAGAGTGATAATGCCTTAAAATGTGGTTTTCCCCGTGATAGCACTTTTTATTTGTGGTAAGAAGGAAAATAATGTGCTACGTGTGGATGTTAGCTAGGATTTATTGTTACAGTCAAATACAAATTATTTTTCCAGTTCTGTTCCCATTGTTTTTAATGACGTTATTAACATATGTTCCATTGAGAAAAAGCTGATTTTAAAGCAAAATCATTCGTGTTATTAAAGTGTTTGTAGAGTTTAATTTTAATTTCGATTAATTTTTAATACTAATGGACTACCTACGATCGTTTGGGAATTTTTCTCAGTTATGATAAGCAGAAAGTTGAGGTGTACGCTCACAGTACGCCACAAAAATATCGATTGAAAAATTCTCTACTCTAAAAGCGGCTGTGACTCCTGATTAGCAATATTGCGACATAATAGCAATCTTTTTCCAAGAAAGTTAATTTCATAATCGAATTATTTTATTTCGTAACTGACGTTGAACAGCTGACCCAATTCTGAATTTATGACTATAGATACAGACTTGTAATTTTGAACCCAATCCAGAAGGCAAAGGGCGCCTGGATCAAGCACTGGAACAGACTTGCCTTCGTGAAGGAAATTTGATGAAACTAACCAGAGTTTGAGTTGCATGGAAAACAAAAGCCACAAGACCTCCACGGGACCTCCCATGTTAAGGGGATTTTAACCCTAATCCGTCTAAATCTGATGATATTTTAAGCAAGCATTGTGGTCAGTGCTCGACGGAAGTAGAATTCGTATCGGCAAGTCAACTCTGTGCAACTTCATTGGAAAGCGTGATCTCTATACCCTGAGCCCCGTGGCTTGGAATAGAATTATTGTAGTTATTATTTTTATTTTTTCATTTTTATGACCTTTGTTGAACAACCGACCCAATTTTATAGGTTTACGACTACTAATGTTCAACTTCGTATCCTTGTAATTTTGAACCCAATCCAGGAGACAAGGAAACTTCTGGATCAAGTATTGGGGGAAATTTGCCCTCGTGGAGACTTTGTTATGAAACTAATCCACATATGCGTTACAAGGTGGGAAAGAACCACAAAAAATCCCATGGTTAGCAAATTTTCGATCATAATTCAGTTTTTTATTAGTTGTTAAAATCACGTTGTAAATACTAAACTAATGGGTCTTTGTCAATGGTCTGAGAAAAATCATTATTGATGATTCAAGAAGGACAATAACATGACCAATTAAAATTGTTATATTGAACAAGTGTTAATTTTCTGTTCAAATTATTGACGTTATTAACCAATAATATTTTGAGTTTCTATTTTGGTTTGTTAATGTCACACTTGGGATAATAAATTCATGAGCTATTGTCGATGGCCTGAAATCAATAGTTAGTGATGATTCGGCAGGGACTATTGCGCAACCAGAAATTCGGGCAAGGAGTGTTCCATCGAGCTAGGTTAATTTTCAATTTGAACTATTGACGTTATCAATATATAATATTTTGAGTTTTGATTTTAGTCTGTCTGTTAACATCACACTAGCGCTAATAAATTACTGGGCTATTATCGATGTTCTGAAATCAATCGTTAGTGATAGTTTAAGAGGTACTAACACACAACCAGAAATATTATTAAATAATTATAATGGTTAATTTGCCATTCAAATTATTAACTTTATTAACATATAATAGTGTGATTTTCAATTTTGGTTTGTTTGTCATTGTCCCACTAAAACAGTTTAGATGGAGTATAGATGGTGGTCTAGGATTCATCTGTTGTGATGATCTAGATACAGAACAGATACGCACTTTACCACCGCAGCTGACACCATAGAATGTTCTTTTTAGCAAAGTATTAATTTTGATTTAGACTTATTGTCATTATTAAAAGTAAAATGAAAATTATTAATCGTTAAGTAAAAAAATATTGATTCTATCAGCAAATGTTGTACTGCACTGTTATTATTTAGAACATAATCTAAATTATGTTCTAAATAATAACAGTGCTGTCTGCTATTGTCTTCAAAAATACAGTAGCGTTTATTTTTTGTAAGATTTTTACGTCTCTAATTAGTTAACTAAATATCACCCTGGTAAGAAAAAATGAATAAAATTCAAATGTAATTGTAAAACATTAATAAGTTTACTGTGATTTGAATTTTAAATTGGTTGTGAAACTTAAAACACCTGTGGTATTTTAAGAATATGAGTCTACAGTTTGAATTAGCAACGAATCAGCAAAAATATTATTTGAAAGGAAATGTTTTAATTCTTCCTATTGTTCCTTAAAAATCAAACATGATTGCAAGCAATTATAAGCAAAACAATACAGGCAAAAATTTCAGAATATATTGTGTTTTAATTCATTGTATTAATGTAATAAATATTTCTTCCTAAATTTTTAATAATTTAGATTAAAAATATTTATTCCTTCTTTCAATTTCTGTAAATCACTTCTGATTGTTTTATCTGATTTCACAAAGAAAGAAAAAAAAATCCTCTATGAAAAAAGAAGATAATTTATTCAGATAAAGCTGAAACGTCACGTGTTCAACAATGGAGTCCTAATTTCAGTAAGTTATATTACTTTAGGCGTGGTTTTATAACCTTTTCTAGTTCTAGAATTAATAGAAAAATGAATAACTTATTCTAAATAGAGCTGTTTAATTCAGGTATTTTAAAGGTGTGGTTGAAATGTGATTTGAGAATGACCAATTGAATATTCCTCATCGAAGAATTATACAAGTTGCTTTAAAATTTAAATCTTGACGAAAGCGTGTTGCTGGAAATTATGCAAATCTTCACAAGAAGTATCTTGCTGAATTAAAAATTACTCAATTATTTACGATCGAAATGCATCGAACTTTTTCCTACATTTCACTGAAAAACTAAAAATAGAGGTATAGTAGGAAATCACAATTTATGTAAGAACAAAAATTTTAAATTTTTGCTCCCAGAGATGTTTTTTAAAGGAAATAGATTTAAATTCTTTTGTAAATATAATTCTTACTTTGAACAAAACTTTCACTAAATGCAAGAACAAGGTAAAAACCTCAGATGTGTCGTATTTTTTTAAAATTTTCTTAAGGAATTCTCAGGATAGCTTAAAAACAAACGTTTTGTAAAGACCGCATTCAATATTTATTTTTACATTTCTTGTCAAGAATATAGATACAAAAATATACATATTGTGGTTTGCAAATTTAAATTGAAATGAGTTTAATTATCGTATATTTATTAAACTTAGGAGGATTTCAGGTTCAAAAGGTATACTCAGTCTTCACACTCCAAGGACACGCTTAAATGGCAGTTAAAGTGGACTTTTGATTGGCAATCAATTTTATTTATCTTTTTAAAGACAAGGCAAAATATTTTTAGCTCACAAAAGTTTTTTGTTTTTCAATATTTAGACCTAGGATTTAAGACTTAACTAATCAGAGAGAATTGTGGGTATACAGACATGTAATTTTACTTTTAATTCACCTAGCTGTTATTTTACAGGTTCTGTGATATTTCAATTTAAAAGGTAATATGAGAAGTAAACATTTGTGTCTATTACAGATGCAAAAATTAATTATTATTATTAATATTTTGCAATAAATGGATTTAGTATTTGAGTTAAATAAATTTAAATTTCTTAAAAAATTACATTGCCGTTTGGAAGAATAGGAATAAGCTTATTTACATTTACTTCTGAAGGTTATATATAATATTTCTTTACTTTTTAATTACTTATGTGTGTCTGCAAAAATGTTTCTGTCATGTGTTTTTACTTCAGTCTTTAAATTATGAACACGGTGAGTTTTAAATTAATACTTTTTTTTTCTAGATCCGTCTCCTTCTATTTTTTAAACCTATTGTAATTTTTTAATTCTGTTTGTGTGAAAAAGCATCGTTGAAACATTGAAAAAATATATTTCATAAATTTCATACATCCAAACAGATTTAGTTTTTAGTTTTGCGTAGTGATGCTTTTGTTTACAGTTTAAAAATTTTTATAAGTTGCAGCATTATTTCCTATTTATACACTTTTCAATCTGTAAACAATTTGTATAGACTTTTCAATGTGTCAAAAGCTATTGTCATCATGCAAATTTGGTACAAACAAGAAATGTCTTAACTAGACAAAAACTTTTACTTTTCTATATCCATGAAAGCGAAAGTCTGTCTGGGTGTATGCTCGCTAATAATTTGAGAACAAGAGCACTAATTTGGATTGTGTTTTCTTCACTAGTTTCCAAATTTTCAAAGGATGGTTCGTAGTTACCCCCTTCCAGTGTTGCGAAAACAGTATTAAAAGTATAAAACTTCATTATGAAAATCTTTGCTATCGATTAAAATAGGCGATGACATGGAAGCAACATTTTTACAAAATAGTTAAAAAATCGAACAAGTAGAAACTTAACGACTAATAAAAACATTAAATATTCATAAAGTTAAAAACAATCATAGTTTAAGTGCATAAAAAAGGGTGTGAGGAAAAAAAACATTCAGGCTAATGAAAGTTATCGAAAATTGAAGTTGAAAAAAGAAATATTATGTTTCACTTTCACTGATAATGCTAAACACAAATATATTTATTCTTACTTATTTAAACAGCATTTTAATTTCAAGGCTCTTAAATTTATTAAATTCTAATAGCAAATATCGATAATAATAATTGGTTGTTCACATCTTTTTTAATCTATACTTTTAAATTTTAAAACTTTATTTTAAAAATAAAAATTTGCACTTATTGGTTATCGGTATCATGAAGCCAAGTTCACCAATGAGTTGATCGACGCCAGCTTCTGACTTATACAGGATACAGATTACCAATAATACTCATGGGAGCATTTATTATGAAAATATCGTGAATATTTCGATAACATAGTGAATGTTAGAAAATTTTATTTGGGTTACAAAAATATTAACACCAATGAAACTACATTACAATTGGTAAAAAGCGATATATTTTTGACAATGAATCATGATATTAAAATATTGAATGTTAGAAAATTTCATTTGGGTTACAAAAATATTGACACCATTGAAGCTACATATTTGGGTTACAAAAATATTGACACCAATGAAGCTATATATTTGGGTTGCAAAAATATTGACACCAATGAAACTACATTATAATTGGTAAAAAGCGATATATTTTTGACACTGCATCGTGATATTAAAATTTGTATTCATTTATCTTGCATGTTAATGTTTGGGTGGGTAGATACTCGAAAGTGCAGTAGCCAACTCATATTCTTTATAGCGATAAGTATAAGATGAAAGGTTGGGTACAAACAGTAAATTTATGTCCCAAAAGTCGATAAATTTATTTTTAGCTTACATTTAAGACTTATATAAATTAAGTCTCAACTTCTGTTTATCAATATTAAAAAAAGGAAAGTTTTTAATGACAACAATCTTTCTACTAGGCTTAACGCGTCAAATAAAAGTGAAAACTGACTTTAACTAGTTAACATAAATACTCATTTACTTGGTTATGCTATCTTTCAGTTCTTGAATAGCGCTGTTAAGCTAAATTCGCTTTTGAAGTTTATTTTTCCTTTAAAATATATTTTTTACTATTTTAGATCTGAAATAAAAAAAATAATAGCTAAAATTCCTTTCGGTTTTGAGCAAAACCCCTTACTAATGAAATTCATCAGCTTCCATAGTTAATAACAGCAAATAAATGATTGATTTTGATAAAGCCGCTAATCTGATTTATCATCCATCAAAAGCGCCAGTTAGAAAATTAGCATATTTGTTTTTTTTTTCTCTTCTAACATATGTTGAGCTAAGCATTTTAATAACAATTTCACCATGATACCCACGATACAATACAAACATGTAAGAGATAAAAATTAAACCAAATTTCCTTTGAGCAATATGAGTTAATTAATTATACGAACGCATTGTTTTGATTTTTTAGTACGATACTGAATCTCGAAATACTTGAAATGAAAACGGAGACCAGCTGGTCGTCGGAGGTGGCTAGAATTTCTTAGAAAATATCTATGAATAATTTGTTAGAGGAGCAGGCTCCCGATTTATATTTTTAAATAAATTAAATTTATCTTAAATTCTCTTCTATAATGAATACATTTTCAATCAAATTGTTTTAGATTAATGATTTTTCAAACCTGTATATCATTTATAATAAAATGATGTATATTATTTATGAAATGCATTATCTCTTATTTGAATATGCAATGATTAAAAATACCTTAGTTGAAAAATTAAATTTGAAATATTTTTTTCATTCTTTTTTGTCAATATTGTACACACCAAACTATTTTTAATTATTCGTAATTTACATACATCTCCAATATTGATAAGTAATTAAGCTAAATCTCTTATCTTTTGCAGATCTTTTGCGAATTTTTTTAAGTTTTGCTATAAAAAATAAATTGCTACAACACAGATTTCTTATTGGTAAAAAAGTAAATATAATGGGAAGTAAGAAAAATTATTTATTAAATCAATTTGCACTTTTTTAATTTTTATAACTGAAATTAAAAACAAGAAAAGCAAATTTCTAGGAAATACCTAAAAAAACTGTAAGGGAATAAGTTTAGAGAAACTATTTGAGTTCTTTAAAGGCTAGGAAAAAAATTTAGACATCTTTCTGACATATTGCTCAATAAATTCGAGACGTATTTAGAAAAGAGTAGAAATCCCTAGATGGTCGTAGAATGTTATGGGTCACATGTGACACTTTGTTTAACGATAAAGTTTATAATAATGGCCTCACTGAATCTAATAGCTCAGAGGTTAACTCAATAAGAGTAAAAACCGTTTCAAAGATCCACTTCAATGAAATAAAGAAAGAACTTAACAACGGGTGACTGAAAACTAAATTGCTTTTGATTTAATTGTTAGTTGCTTAGTTCTTATTATATTTAAACATAATAGATATCCCCCTTAAGTTTTTAGCACATAACATAAAATAATTAAATTTTAAATGTTACATTTTAACAGAAACATAATGAAAATTTAAAAAGAGTAACCTACATAATGCTTTATTTGATAAGTAAAAATAGGACTGATTTTAACATCTGCTTTTAACATAATAGAATTCTTCCTTAAGTTTTCAGCAAATAATATAAACTAATGAAATTTTAAATGTTACATTTTAACAGAAACATAATGAAATTTTAAAAAAGAGTAGCCGATGCATAATGCTTAATTTGATAAGTAAAAATAGGACTGATTTTAACACCTGCTTTTAACATAATAGATCTTCTCCTTAAGTTTTCAGCAAATAATATAAAATAATGAAATTTTAAATGTTACATTTTAACAGAAACATAATGAAATTTTAAGAAGAGTAGCCTACATAATGCTTTATTTGATAAGTAAAAATAGGACTGATTTTAACATCTGCTTTTAACATGATAGATCTCCTCCTTAAGTTTTCAGCAAATAATATAAAATAATGAAATTTTAAATGTTGCATTTTAACAGAAACATAATGAAATTTTAAATGTTACATTTTAACAGAAACATAATGAAATTTTAAAAAGAGTAGTCTGCATAATGCTATTTGATAAGTAAAAATAGGAAATTCGATTTTCAATATTTGAATTCATAAAAAAAGTTCCGAAAAAATTATTGAGTAAAAAGGAATTGGGAATGATTTGAGAATGATGATGCTCTTTTAGGAAGCTTA
Source organism: Parasteatoda tepidariorum (assembly GCF_043381705.1). Taxonomy (NCBI): domain Eukaryota; kingdom Metazoa; phylum Arthropoda; class Arachnida; order Araneae; family Theridiidae; genus Parasteatoda; species Parasteatoda tepidariorum. Next base: position 33,736,836 of record NC_092211.1, read on the forward strand.
TTTTTATGAATGCACCAAAAATGAAACTATAGTTGTCCTTTTTTTGTGATTTTTATTTTAAATCATCTTCATTTTTGTTACTATATTTCTAGACTATTTAGTCCTTGATTCATACTAGAAACGAAAACTTGATATTTTTTAAAGTAATTTATTTCAACAATCTAAAAAATAAAAACAGTTTATTATGCAGAATTATTTTAACTATTATCTATGCTTTATAACGTCTATTTCAAATAAATAAATGATAAAAAAAGATGTTAAAGAAATTCACATATGGAGTATTCCATAACCCCACATATATTGTTATTATTGCTGAAAATTTGGAAAAGTAAATTAGGTTTTGGAAAATTAATATTGGAGAAAAAACTAAAAAGAAGTATCGAAATCTGGCAAACGTAAGTGACTAAGAGGGGTAGATAAAATATCAAAATCTGCTTGATTTCCGGTTGAAATTTGAAGGTATTTCTAACTTTTGTAGTTTAATTCCGCTCTATTTTCTCCTGTCATTAAACGGTAAATCGTGAAAAAATTATATTTAAAAACTCTTCAAATTCTAAGTTAATAATAATATAATAAAAAGTATATATATTAAATTATATATTAAAATAATGTATTAAATAGAACATCCTAACCACCAATTATACATAATAGAAGACAATTTACGGAGCATTCTGCAATTGCTGATGCTTTCGTTAATTGTGAGAGGAATGTTGAACCACTAGGAGCATCTGCGGCAGTCTATTATGACATTTATGAGATATATTGGAATATATATGCGAATTAGGGCATCACAAAATAACATTTAATCATAAAAAACGCAGAAAAGGTATCAAAATCTGGCGAATTCATCACAGAATGCGATATTCAGAATTTCAAAACATACTTTATGGCTAAAGCTTTATGGCATACTTTATGGCCTTGTTTTACTTGCTTAAAAAATCATTTTTACTCTACCTATAATTTTAACTGCATGTAAGAAGTAGATTAAACAAAATAAAGCAAAAAATATAAAATAAAATAAATAAAATAAAAAATAAATAAAATTAAATTTAAGAAATAAAAGAATTTGGGGATAATGAATCACTTTCCATGAATCTGGTATAATTAACAATATATTTTTAAAAAAAAATATTATTCTTATTTTTTAAGACAACCTCCTAGGAATTTTTATCATATAAACTGCTACAAATATGTTCAAAACGATATAAAACTTAATTGCATCTTTTAATAAATTTCACTCAAATTTACATTTAATCGAATCTAAATTAATTCAATTTCTTTAATGAGGAAGGATAGTATAAATTATATATTTCTCGAGTCATAGTAACGAATCAAACCTTTATTAGATTCAGGCGAGTAATTCAATCAGTATACTTCAAATACGTTTTGATTTTCGCTTCAAATTATCATCATAAAACATGTAGAACTTCATGAAATATATAACTTCATATAGAATTGACTTTATCTAAAAATGAAATCGGAGAAAGATTTAATTAATTTAAGATTTAGTTTCAATTGTTGGAAGCATTTCTAGTAAATTATTTTTCGTTATTGCAGAATATTAAGATAAATACTTTAGTCAGATAATTAGAAGTGTATTTCTTTAAAATAATTTATAAATCTCATTTCCTAAGAAAACCTTGTTAGAAGTAAAACAATTACACATTTGTCTGAAATATTACAAATGTAAATGATCTTATTTAATAAATTTTATTCCGATTTCTACTCGATCGAATCTTAATTTATAAAATCTTTATTAACACTATTTCTTCAATAAGGAAGGATAACAAAAATTCTATGTTTATCGAATCACGTTTACTAATCAAATCTTTATCAGATTCTCGCAAGTAATTCAATCAATCTACTTCAAATGCGTTTTCGATTTTAACTTCAAATCAACTTCATGAAATATTTAACTTCGTAAAGAATCGAATTCATCTAAAACTGAAATTTCAAAAATTTAATTAATCAAAATTTATTTATTAGAAACATTTATTACAAATTATTTTTCCGTTATTGCAAACCATGCGACATGTGATGATCAGAAGAAACGGAAAATGTTTTCATTTGAAATTTGTTTGCTTCGTGAAGGATTGCGACAGAAAAGTCAATTCCTTTCCCAAAAATCATTTTTACCACGCTTATATTAACTTGCTTTCGTGTATGTCTTTTCGGGAGGAATTTTGTAATCAATTTTAAGCTAACTTTCCGACTAGCTACAGACTTTAAAGTCGGCACATAGTTCAGAATTGGATGACAATGCATGAAAATGAAGAGAAAGAAGACATACAAAGTAAAATAAATTTAAAATTAAAGAAAAACTAATTTCTTCGTGATTGTCTTTTGGTGTCAATTCAATTATTTCAAATTAGTGTCACATGTCAGATGAAAAGTTTTGTGTACAGTGAGTGAAAAAATTGAGATTTTGGAAGTGAGTACAAAAAAAATCAAAATCAAAAAAATATTTTTAAAAACCACGTTTTTGTAGTGGAGAATAATAATTAAAAAACAAAAGTTTGAAAAACGAAAAACGTGGGGCTCATGAAGTACATAACAATACATATACACATACTTATACACATTTTCGTACTCATACACATACACAACCACATGCACATCCACATATACATCCACATACACATGCATATAAACAAGCATATCCCACATCCACATCCACATTCAGATACAATTACAGGTATAGATACACATATTCTCATGAGCACACATACACACACTAGTATACCATTACTGTTATGTATTTCATGTCCTCCACGTTTTTCGTTTTTCTAATTTATGTTTCTTAATTATTATTCTCCACTACAAAAACGTGGTTTTTAAATTTTTTTTTATTTTGATTTTTTTATTAATGATAGCTGATAAAATACAGTTCGTAGCATCAATGTTTACTTTGAGTACCGTCTGGTATGTCAGCTCTTTGGTAATTTTCATCAACGTCCTGTTGGAAAATATTTAAATAATTTCTGATTATTCGGTAAAACATTACATAATTAAACTTACTCTTTTAATAAATTTTATTCCAATTTCTACTTGATAGAATGTTAATGAATACAACATCTTCATAGAAGAAGATGAATAAAACTTCTACATTTCTAAATCGCATTTACTAATCAAATCTTTATCAGATTCTCGCAAGTAATTGAATCAGTATACTTCAAATGCGTTTCGATTTCAGCTTCAAATTAACTCCATGAAACATATAACTTCATAAAGAATCGACTTTATCTAAAAACGAAATCGGGCAAATATTTAATTCATCCAAGTTTTAATTTTGTTTGCTGGAAACATTTCTAGTAAATCGTTTTTCCGTTATTGCCAACCATTCGACGTTTGATGGTCAGAAGAGACGGAAAAATGTTTCATTAAAACTTTGTCTGAGTCGGGTAGGAATGCGGCAGAAAAGCCAATTCTTTTCACAAGAATCGTTTTAATTAATGATAGCCGAGAAAATAGTTTGCTTGGTATCAGTGTTTACTTTGAGTAACGACTGGCATGCCAGCTCTTTGATAATCTTCATCAACCTGGTGCTGGAAAATATTTCCGGAATTTCGGATATTTCGCTCGCTCCTTCCATAAACATTCTATTGGCTTTTGGGTCCTGTGACTTTTCAAAATGACACTAGATATGAGACAACTAGTAATTTTAGAATTTTCTCAAGAGCATTTGTTAGGAAAAGACATTATTATTGAAGAAAGTCCTTTTTTCTCAAAATCGGTTTCAGTTTTCCAGTTATCGGTTTCTTTGATTTGTAAGTAATAGTTTAAATCTTAATATCTTAAAAATTAAAAATAAATAAATAATTAAATTTTGAGACTTAAAAATTGAAAAATAACACAATAAGTGAAATTACTTAAAAAAATGGAATTTCATAAGTTGCATTATTCAACACTATGAATTATATCATAAAAGTTTTTATTACCATTTATGCACGCATTTCAAATCCTTTAGCTTTAGTGAATTAAAAAATAATAAACGACAATTCAAAATTTCTATTTTAAATAACATACTGAAGGATTATTTGAAAAATATAATTACTAATGGTAAAAGTACTTTTTTCTCATAATCGGTTTCAGTTATAGAAATGATTTATTTGTAAGGAATAATTTAAAGCTTAATTTAAGGAGAAAGTGAAAAAAGAATTCATTGAAAAAATATTTTGTGAGTTACATTGTTTGTCATTTTGAGTTTTATCACTTCATTTATATAATTGTCTATAGTTGCAATTCAATTCTTGAAGCTTTTAATGAATTAAAAAGTAATAAGCGAAAATTTAAAAATTCTATTTTGAATAAAATGCAGAATCAATTGAAATAGTATAAAAAAATTAGCTTATTGAGTAACAACGTTTGACATTTAGCGCACAAAATGACATCAGTTACAAAACATTACATAATAATTTGCATTGTTTGATGTTTTTTATTATAGAACTTCATTTATAACATATCTGAAATATTTAGACTGTGCTACTCAAAAATAATATTTCTTTAATAATTTAAAATATTACGTGAATCAGAAAAATTGTTTATTTATATTTATTAAATGGTAAAAATTTTTTATTTAGCAATTGATAACAGTCAACGCTTGCATATTTTATAAATTTAGATTTAAAATTCCAAAATTATTAAATAAATAACTACTTAGGTTGAAATGGTTGAAAGTATGTTTGAAATGTAATGGAAAGGAAATCTATCCTTATAAGTTAAACAAAATATAAAGATTACTGTTTAAAAATGTGTATGTTATCACAGAGCATTGAAATTTCTGTTATAAGGAATCATTAATTTATGATGTTAATGCATGCAAAATTTAGGAACGTAAAACTGATTAATTATGTCAAATACTACTAATTAATGATTTAAATAAGAGGTTGGTGGAAGGATTTTGAAAAAAAAAACAAATTAGAATTTTAGTGAGTGAAACGAAAATTATAGTTTAAATTATTATTTTATGCATCTTAGATATGCATTTAATTAATTAATTAGTATTTAAGCATAGTTAAGCGAATTTGAAAAGAAATTTTAATATACGGTAAGAAAATGAAAATTTTTAATAACTTATTGGTATAATTCTGTATTTTTTTGAATTGCGTATAAAGTTAACAAAATATCGTTACTTATTCAAAGCTAATAATTTATTCAGAAAACACAATTACTTTAATATACCAAACAATTTTTTTTTATTTAAGTAAAGCGCTCAGATTGCTTTCTAATAAATTATTCCATTTTAAAACATAGGATTTCTGAATGTATTTTATGTTTTTGTTTCGCATTTGTTATAAGAACGAAGATACAAATTTTCAGTTCTTCAAAGCACTCGAAAAAAGAAATTCTAAAAATATTAAGTAAAAAAGATCGATTGCTTATGCGAATACGAAATAGATGGCAAAAATTGGAAATGCATTTACTTGACAAATCGCACCAATTCATCACGAGTTGAAAAATAATACTCATTTATCTTAGTTTCTTTGCACAACAAAGAATAAAAAAAATTGCATTTTTGAGAAAAAAATCGCGATCAAAAGAATGAATCATTTTATTCCCCATTCTGTGTGAACTGAATGTTTCGCTACAAGAATAATTTTCTTTTAAAAATTCTTGATGTATCGAAGTTTTATGTGTGACTAAGGAGTAAAAAGAAAGTTAATAAATATTCACTCAATAAAAGAAGTCAGAATTTAATGGAGTAAAAATAGCAGTGAATTGTAAAAAAAGAGATATGGTACATTTTTTTAATCAGTAACAGCTGTTAAGTAGATTTAAATGTAAAATTTCTCTAACAAAAACTACACTGATATCTACAATAAAAGGAAATGATTAATTATTGGATTATTCTTCGAGTAACCAGAATATAAATTAAGGATCATTTAAGAATCCTGGTATGTAAAAAAAAGATTATAATGTACTTAAAATAAATTAATTGCAAGAACGATTATGCAAATATAAGAAAATAATTATTTGTCGTGTGTTTATGTGAGTAATAAAAATACTACTCTTCTTACGAACAATTAGTGGCTAATCCATTAAGCAAATCAAAATAAAAAATATAGAGTTGTTGATAATTTATTGCTACAGAGCTTTTAAGGTAAGGGCTACACTAAAAAAATTCCAGGTGAAATTACGGTAGAAAGTAGTCTCCTGGGTCTATTCATAAATTTAGCATTACGGTAAAATCCACTTTTACTGTAAAATTGTATACATTATACTTTACAGTGATATTTATTTAACTGCAGTGTTTCTGTTGTTTTTACAATAAATATTATTGTAAAAAATACGGTATATGGGTGATTCTTTTTAAACATGACAATTCGGACCAAAAACTTTCTTCAAATTTAAAGTATTCAAAATAATCTGAAAATTTTTTTGTATACTTCTTTAGTTGCATTTATTAATATCTTGCAGACAGCAGTGTAGTTTATTGAAATTTAGTTGAGAAAAAAAAATATAAATTCACCAAATCTTGATTACCAGGAAAATAACATATTAGCTTAGAAATTTAAAAAACAGTCTTTTTAAGTTAATAGTAAGTAACTCAACTTAGGCCTTTATGTTAGATGGACCATAAATTGCTTAAATTAATTCTTTTTATCCATTGTAGAAAGAATCAAATATTTTTTTGTTGCTGATATGTACAGAGTAAAATTGTGTATAATAATCAATCATTAAATAAATAAATAACTTTGATTACTTCCAAGCATATTACAATCATACATAAACTTGGTATTAGGTTAATATTTGCTTTTCCTCCTTACTGTATTAGCAATTAAAAAAATTTTGGCAACACTTCAATGTCCTAGAATTCATAAGCCAGGAAAATGACAGCCAAGATAATGACAAATTCGCCGTTTTATAGCATGTAGCTTTACTTTAATTTAATATTTTGGCCGAAGACGTTTATATTCTGCAGAAAACAACAGGATTTCTTAAAATAACTCAGATAAATCTATGTAGTTTTTGTTATTAATAATTTCAAAAAGCCAGGAAAATGAAATAAAAACCTACTCACCTTGAAAAATTTTTTGAAATAGATTCTGAACCAGAAAATTGGTTCTTTATTCATGCAACAAGACATGCTCATATAGGAGGGTATCTAATCAATCTCTTAACATAAGATATTGATTGCTGGCTCTACCTATTTTGGTTATAAACTACTAAATAAGAGTAGCCAGGAAAATGACAGATACTCTTGGGACAAACAAATTACTGACAGAAAAAAATTTTTTATACGAAATTTTTGTAAATAATACCCTCTGCGTATATTCTAGAAATGCTTACACCGGTTGAGATAAAAAAATTAGATATTGAAAAATTTATGGAAAGTTTTGAGCTAGTTATTATTGGAAGCATTGTTTGGGACATGCCAGGAAAAGGACATTTTGAAGTTCAATTAATTTTTTGAACTATACTATACAGTCAATGCTCGTGCAAAGTCATTTTAAAGTGCTAACAGTAATGCAATTCATTAATTTTTTTAAGAAACCTATCTTTTAATATTTTAGTATTCGATCTTGGAGCAAGGGACAGTGAAATGTCTTATTTCGTGAGAATCACCCATATATCAGATTTTTCGCACCTTAAAATTTACTGTTAAAAATACTGGTGCACTAAGTTGCAGTACATTTTACTGTAATTAAATCAGAAATGTTTTACAGTGTACTTGTGAAAACATTTTGAAATTTTATAATTACAAAACCAAATGTTTCTCAATTTTTCATTTCCTCACAGAAAAACAAACAAAAAAAGACAAATCAAAAAATGCAGTTTTAACAATATTTAAGCATGAAGAGTGACTATGCTAAGCAGAAATGATCATAGGAAAATGCACAAAACAATTCAAATACTTTCTTCGTTTTTCCTGCTATCAGAGTGTACCTGAATTCTTGAATCGCTGACATGAGAAATCTAACTTGCGCTTTTCTCTATCTCAGTCTAAAAGCTCAATTTTCATTTCAAAAATATTTTTTCAACTGCATTTTATGTTTTTGTGTATCATGTTTTGTTGAAAAAACGTGAATGTTTTCATTCAGAGATTTTGTGATTTGTTCATTATATTCTTAAGTGTAAGAGTATTTCTTAATAAACCATTTAGAAATGGAACAGATTCTTAAGCACGACTTGAAATTTCATTTTGACTAGTTAACAGGATAAATTGCAAAAATAAAGAAGCATTTTGAAAGCTATTGATTAAGATTTGCATTAAAATATGTCTGAAATTTAAGTCTCACAAAGAAGTACTTTTGAAAACAAACTGCTAAAACTACAAAACGTAAAAATTTTTAGATTGTGAAAATATACTGAATAGAGTTAGTTTTTCTGGCTTAAAAAATGACTAACAACAGCATTTAAAACAAAATGCTTTTTTTCAAGATTTGTCTAGTTTTTAAAGCATGATGAATTATTACATTACATGTAATTATCCTAAAGGATATCCCGTTCTTCATAACTGAACGTATCATAACCTAAGGATATCCCGTTTAATGGCTCATTTTAACATGGCTTTGCTATTTTTCATATCTCAAGAAAGTCAAGAGATTCGAATTGGAAAATGTTACTCGGTTTACATGGAAATTCATTAAATTTGAATCCAATAGCAAAATTCGGAATTATTTTTAGAAGTAGTTAGTTTAAAATGGACAAAAAAAACAAAATGAAACTTGGTGAATGGTGTTATGAAAGTCTGGATCACTGGTTATGAAGCTAAAAATATTTACCCAAATCTTATACAGTCAAATTATAATTGTCTTCAAAAAAGTTCTTTTGTGCACACAAATCACATTGCAAATAAACCATATTTCCCTATAGTGAAAAAACGAAACTTTTTCTTTTAAAACTTTTTTACAATTATTTGAACAGTACAGTATTAATAAAATCAAGTGTCATTTCTTATAATCATAAATAAACAAAAAAAAAACTTAAATACAACAACTTATTAATTCCAAAATTGTTTTATATTTATAAATAAAAAGTATCTTAAGAAAACTTATTAATAACTTATCTGTGTACTTGTCTATGTAAAGTCTTCGACATTTTCTTTTATTTACATAGTTATGTCTCTTGCAATGATGCCGGAAAAAAAAACAGTAACGAATTCTTCATCGGTGTTTCTGTTTGTTTTAATACATATTTTAATGAAAATCAGACATACTAAAAAGATTTAACTGAATGGTGTTTTGTAATTATAAAAGTTGTTAAGCCTCAAAAATATAAATAATAAAGTATAAAAATTGTAAATAATAAAAATAAATAACCTAAGTTTTGAATCACTGAAGCAAGTAATAAGCAATGATCTACAAATATTGGAAATTCTATCCAATTTTATACTCCACATAACTGATAAATTTAGTTTCAGAGCTAATGGGAAAAAGAGGTTGAAAGCATAAAAATTTAGAAAAAGAAGTTGAAGTAATAATTGAAGCGTATACTTGTAGGCAATATACAATACAGTGTGTTTATAACATATTTTTTTTCTAAATTTGTCACAGTTTTATTATGTTTCCATTTAAATTTCCTCAATCGCAAAATAACTAGGAAATGGTTATAAATAGTTGAATAAGTTTATATAGTTCTAATTTTTTACAGAGTTTTGATGATTAATTTATCTTTTTAAGCTAATTTCTCCTTTTACGCACATTTTCTATGTCATTAAATACTATTTAAACTGCTGAAATAAGACAAAACCTATAAAACTAAATGCTAAGGAAATTTTAATATTATTTTTTTAAAAATGTAGGTAAACCACTAAAGCTTTAAAAAGGATGTTTTCTTTCAAATGTGAATGAATGGAGAAAAAAAAATAAAATTTACTTATAGCAAAATAATGACATTTCTGGAAAATGAATCCTAACTCTGGTTAATAAAACTAAAATATAAGGTATTTGACAGTTTTCCGTTCATATGGTAGTGGTTTACCAGAAATCCTAGTTTTTAAAATTATAGTAGTTATTACCACAAATTTAGTAAAAAATACAAATTGTGAAAGCTAATTTTGCCGTATAAATGGTTTTTATGCCATGCTCTAAGATATTATGATAAAAGTTACAAATTTTACCACATTTACCAAGTTTTATCACATATTATAAGATCATATTTTCTTCTTTAGTTTACCAAAATCATTGTCAAATTGCTTCGGTAAAAATTACTGAACTCTTTTAGGTCTCCCATAGAGCCGGAAACATGGTAAACTTTACCATATTCTGGTAATTTTGGCAATACTTTTTTCGTAATGCATGTACGTATGGTTATCAAGGTAATCAGATGGCAGCATGGTAATAATTTATTTTAAACATTGAGGTGGAATTCGTAAAAATGCATTGAGAAATGTTTAATCTAAAATTGACAATAAATACACTATCATACATTTATTAAAAATTTGTTTCAATGTTAAAATTGGAGTATAATTTGTTTCTTTCAACACATTGGTATCTGATAAGGTGGTGCGTATTATCTAAAATTTTTCTTCGAAAAATTTTCTATTCTTTGAATTAAAATATTATATTATGCTTAAAGCGAACGCTTTTATAAAAACTTTCCTTTCATTATGTGATCTGCATTACTAAATACTATATATACTTCTATTTTGTGTCCTGGTAACTTTTCTAAGATTTGGAAGCTATTGATACCTGAGTTTCTATATATTATTCTTAAAAGAATTATCAATTTTTTTCTAAAAAAAATGTTTCAAAAATTTTAAAAATTATATAACTAAGGTTAATTGACTATTTGGTTAATTGTTGATTAGCTAACCTTCTCATTAATTTATTCATGCATTTTTCTAATCACACACATATACATTCTCAACTTGTTGTGTTTCGTCTACTAATGCATTTATTTGGTTACTTGTCGACTAACTAACCTTTCCATTAATTTATTCATACATTTTTCTAATCACACACATATTACATTCTCAACTTGTTATTACTTTTATTATGTATTTTCTTATGAATAACGTTAACTTTAGACGGGTGATCGAGAATTTTTAATTTCATATCATATAAATGAATAGAAAGTTGGATAAAGCAATTAGTTGGCAATTAGTTAAAGCAAAAAGTTGGATTAAATTAAAGCTCCTAATCAAATATTTAAACACAACTTAGAAAGTTAATATTTGAGGTTTACAAAATCCCATTTAATAAATGCATACACTAAATCTTCTGGCCAAGGCCTGTGTGGATAATGAATCGAACATTTTAGCCTTTAAATATTGAAAGCAAAATTCACAAGATTCAACGACCGATTAATAAAGAAATTTTCTGAGCATTTAAATAGATGAATAAAGAATAAAGAATAATTATGATCTGAATAGAATAATTAATGGATAGGATCTGGTGGGGCTTATCATGGATCAACGAATTTGAAGTTTGGAATTTATGACTCTTGTGGAAAACCTGTCTAAAGCAAGGAAATATATAAAGAGAAATTGAAGGCTAAACTTATAAGGCTATGAATCAAGCAGAATACTATAAGGCATTACGTGTAAACTAATTTTTAAACATAAAACTGTATAAATTGCCGTTTGAAAGTTGATAGTAAGGATATTAAATGAGTAGTAAGCAAAGGCACATTTTATGTCAATGTAAATTTAAATTTAAAATAATGATAATTTATTATACGTTTATTATACTTTTGATATAAAGTTTTATTTCAAATATTTTTATGATCATGATCACACACATAACTTCATATTCTTTGATAAATGCCTCTTGATATTTTTTTATAAACTCTTTGTTATACTGATGTGAATTTTTTGGTTATTAATTCTGTATAATCAGCAAAATAGAAAAAAATAAAAATTCTAATATTATTTAATCATAAGCTTTTATAACGTTTTTGGATATTACTGTAAATTTTTAAATGAACTGAAATAGTTACAAATTTCTTTTTCTTTTTATAAAATTCTTTTTCACTAAACCTTAAAAATAACATAAAAATTACAAAGTTCTATGTTTGTTTTCAAATACCTTTGGATAATTTGGAATGGGGTATTTATGGGTATAATATTTATATGTTTAACTGTTTAATGTTTTAAATAATAACCACTAAATATTGCCTCGTTTCCTTGGCTCATTAATGTATAACGGATTTCATGATATTCCGTTATTAAGGGATGAAAGTAAAATATAAAAGCTTATTAATTTTACAGAAACCCGTACAATAATAGATCTTCTCGTTATTTTTTTGTGTTAGGTTTAAGTTAATGAGTATTCCAGGATATTTTTCGCAACTTTTATAAAATATATTGTCTCTTATTGTAATTTAATTATTAACTTTAGAATTTTAAAAAATATGTAATAATTAATTATACATTGCAATGTAAAAACTAATTTAAGATGTATTTTTATTCTGATTTTTTCATCAATATGTACCTTTTTTAAAATTATAATACTATTTAAATATAATTTAATTAATAGTATAACTTTAATCCGAAATGTATAATACTCGGATGCATTATATTGAATGATATAAAAAAAATAAAGTTATGGCGATATGATTATATGAATACAACTGTAAATAGCAATACAACTACTGATTTTTATCTTCATTGTTAATCCATATAATAGAAGTACATTTACGAATGAATTTAATATTTAATTTTGAGTTTTTCATCCTTAATAAAAACAGTTTTTATAACTATAACATTTCAAAAATAGTATTGCTCTTTTTTCATTAAATTTATAGTGATTGAGCGTGGTGTATTGAATAATATTACAAACTAGATGTTTGAAAATGTGTTTATATGGAGATCTCGAAAGCAATTAATTGCATGCAACTATACATTTTAATTGAAATTCCACAATCTTAGATGATAAAAAGGGATTAATATCAATATTTAAGCACTTTCAGTTGCTATCAAAGATATTAAGTTTACGCTGTTTGCTTAAGGCTATAAAAAAGTCGACAGCTGTCATGAAGCCAGCAAGTAATGCATACATGGAATTTTATACGAGAACTTTCTTCGAAGTTGAAAAGTTGAAATCAAGACTGTTTTCTCCAGTTTCTTTCCTAGAATGTCTTAGAATACTCAAGATTGTTATCTGAGGAAAGTATTTCTCAGTAAAATATGTCCCTTTATATTTTTTTCATCGGAATATTTGAAATGTCTTTCTCATAAGAAATCAATTTTAGAAACGAAACTTTCATTATTTATGATAAAATATTGTTAAAAATACTTTAAAAATGCGATTGTTTTCATGTTTTTATAAAGTATCTTTTGTAATTTGGAAAAAAATATTTACGTTTAAATAATAAATTTAAAAGGTACTTTAAAGTACTTTAACGTGACATTCTTTTGGGCAATTAAGTTAAGAGTTATTCAAAATTTTTGATTTTATTTTATTAACACGAATAAAACAAAGTAGAAAATTCTGAATTATAAAGATTAAAAGAATTTTTGATGATACAAAAACATTTTTACTTACTTAATTTATTTTACACAAATTTTCATCTAACAATAAGTTTTCGACATTTGTAACAGATTGAGGTTTTATTTTCTGTAAGTTCCTATGAACATTGGAAGTTTCTTATTATTTCAAAGACTTAAAGACCTGGTTATAGCTGATAACATTGTCTCCATAGGTATCACATAGCATTTCTGCTACCTTTTCTTGATCCGCAACCCAAGTTTCGACAACTGAACACAAACTGTAATATTTGAAGTGTTTTTACCTTTGCAGTAAGAAATCCTCATATTCTTCTTCATTACTATTGGAGTCATATTCATTATTACAGGAGTTATTGTTATTCTTCGCAAAATGAATTCTTTTCAATATTCTTGGAAAATTACAATAGAATTTCTGAACGATTGAGGCATAAATCTGCTTGTTTCAAAAACGATCTAAATGGATATATCTAACATTTTAAGAACTTTCGCGACAGGACCGTTAAAACAAGACGATACATACGGGAAAAAGAACGATGCGGGAGCGATGGGTCGAGATTTGACTGTAAAAATATTTTACAACTTTAAAACTTAGATAAAAATAAATTTCAAAACATTTTCATTAATATTTTACTAATCTTCAGTAAATTTTGTACTGCCCGTTAATATTGTCTCGACAACTCTGGGAAATTGCTCAAGCATTTTATAAGTGTTTCATCCATAATTGTATGGAAAATAAAATATAATGTTCTATAAAAAATATGTTTGCTTACAAGATTAGCATTCGTTTAATGATTTAATTGGATTTCATTGTATTATTCCATTAAAATTTAAATAAAATAAAAATTTTATATTTAATATCTTAGTCAAACCTGATAGACTTCCTGTTTAGAAAGTCACTCTTTTATAAAACTAGAGAAAAAGAAGCATAGTCAATTGATTTGACCTAAATAATTAAAAAAAATAATTAAAATTGTTTTAAATAAAAAAAAATATATATATTTAATCTTCGAAATTATTTATTGATTAGTGAGGCACTCTGCATGTGTCATAAATGTCACTGTATGTTAATTAATTTATTGTGCTTTAATTTTATCTTCTTCTTATAGAGTTACAATATAACGCAATACATCTCGATTAAAAACAGTTGTTCTATGACTATGAATTTTATACGAGAGTTTGCTTTGGTATTCTTGAGGAATAATAAATAACGAACAAACACTAGCGACACTTTTGCTTAACATTTATANAGTTGAAAAGTTGAAATCAAGACTGTTTTCTCCAGTTTCTTTCCTAGAATGTCTTAGAATACTCAAGATTGTTATCTGAGGAAAGTATTTCTCAGTAAAATATGTCCCTTTATATTTTTTTCATCGGAATATTTGAAATGTCTTTCTTATAAGAAATCAATTTTAGAAACGAAACTTTCATTATTTATGATAAAATATTGTTAAAAATACTTTAAAAATGCGAATGTTTTCATGTTTTTATAAAGTTTCTTTTGTAATTTGGAAAAAAATATTTACGTTTAAATAATAAATTTAAAAGATACTTTAACGTGACATTTTTTAGGTAATTTTTTAGTTTTTTAGGTATTAATCAGGTAAGAGTTACTCAGAATTTTCCATTATATTTTATTAACACGAATAAAATATAATAGAAAGTTCTGAATTATAAAGATTAAAAGAATTATGTACTAATTGCAAAATTTTTGATGATGCAGAAACATATTTACTTACTTAATTTATTTTACACAAATTTTCTTCTAACAATAAGTTTTCGACATTTGTAACCGATAGATATTTTATTTTCTGTAATAATATCATATATGAACACTGTAAGTTTTTTATTATTTCAAAGACTTAAAGACCTGGTTATAACTGATAACATTGTCTCCATTGGTATCACATTGCATTTCTGCAACCTTTTCTTGAACCAACAACCAAAGTTTCAACATGTTCATCAACTGAACACTAACTGTAATATTTGAAGCGTTTTTACCCTTGCAGTAAGAAATCCTCATATTCTTCTTCATTACTATTGGAGTCATATTCATTATATTCATTATTACAGAAAATATTGCTATTCGTCTCAAAATGAATTCTTTTCAATATTCTTGGAAAATGACGTTAGAATTTCTGAACGATTGAGGCGTAAATCTGCTAGTTTCAAAAACGATCTAAACGGGTATACTTAACATTTTAAGAATATTTGCGACAGGACCGTTAGAAAAAGATGATATATACGGGAAAAAACAATGCGGGAACGATGGGTTGAGGTTTGACTGTAAAAATATTTTAAAACATTAAAATTTAAATAAAAATAAATTTAAAAAAATTTTCATTAATATTTCACAAATCTCCTGTAAATTGTGTACTGCCCGGTAATATCGTCTCGACAACTCTGGGAAAGTGCTCAAGCATTTTATAAGTGTTTCATCCATAATCATATGGAAAATAAAACATAATGATCTATAAAAAATATGTTTGCCTATAAGATTAGCATTCATTTAATGATTTAAAAAAACTTGGATTTGATTGTATTATTCGATTAAAATTTAAGTAAAATTAAAATTTTCTATTTAATATCTTAGTGAAGCATAATAGATATTCCGTTTAGTAAGTCACTCTTTTATAAAACTATAGAAAAAAAGCATAGTCGATTGACTTGACCTAAATAATTCCTTAATTAAAACTGAATTTAGTTAAGAACTACGCTTTTCTTAGTTTCTGAGATATTTTCATTGTTAAAAAATTCCATACTATTTTACTGTCGTTAGATCTAAAAACATTTAACGATTTTTTTCTCCATTATTGAAAGAAAATTCATCTCTAAATTAGAAAAAAAATTTAAGAATTGTAATAAATAAAAAAAATATATATATTTAATCTTCGAAATTATTTATTGATTAGTGAGGCACTCAGCATGTGTCATAAATGTCACTGTATGTTAATTAATTTATTGTGCTTTAATTTTATCTTCTTCTTATAGAGTTACAATATAACACAATACATCTCAATTAAAAACTATGAATTTTATACGAGATTTTGCTTTGGTATTCTTGAGGAATAATAAATAACGAGCAAACACTAGCGACATTTTTGCTTAACATTTATAAGTTAAATAGTTTAAATTAAAAAATAAAAATCAGGAAATCGACTTCAATATTTTAGCAGTCAGCTAGTAAGTGAGTTTATAAGCTAGAGCAGTTTGTCTATAACTATATTATTTTTAAAATTTATAATACATTGAGAAAAAAAGATGGTCAAAACTACCAGCTTATGGTAAAATTTATCTTTTTACAGAAACTACGCAATACAAATACTAAATTGTTTGGTAAAATGTATCGAAGTACTTTGATAATTATTTTCGTAAAATAAACAATTACATATAGTTTTATTATAAGTGAAAAAAATTGATAATTTCATCATGATACCTCAGAGCATGGCATAAAACCATTTATTCGGTCAAATCTATTTTTCAATTTTATATTAATGTGTCGTAATAAGCATAAATAGTTACCATATCAACCGAAAAAATAATGAAATGAATTTCTTATATATGGTAGATTTTAGTTTTTAATATTAGGTTCTTTTTTTAACTAAAAATGTCATTACCATACAATACGCTAATTTTACCAGAATTTTTCCTCCACATACAATTTTTAAAATTATTTTTTATTTATAAAAGTTATTAGAATTTTCAACACTACTATTAGTAAATTATTTTGTCCAACATTTATTATAGTGCAAGTCGAATCAAAAATATAGCTCGTTATGCTATATAAACATGAATTCTCGTTATTATGCTTTAAATAGGAGTTTAATAATGGAATAGAGGAATTTAAATAGTGTGGAAAATAATTTTAGAGAAAATTTTATTAAGTTGACAGTTAATTTGCATAATTTTATCAATATTATTGGTCAGCAAACCGAACGTTAAACTGTTTTTTTAAGAGTTTACAAAAAATAGATAAATAAAAAATAAAATAAATGAGAAAAATAAAATAAAATATCATAACAATTATGCTTGCAAAATGAATAGTTCGATTCATTTTGCAAGCACGATGGACAGTTTATAATCTTTATTGAAGAGGAAATTTTGAAAATGGAATAAATGTATATGAAATGTTTTAACTAATTTATTTCTACGCTCATATAGAGTTGGATTTTATGCTAGTACATGCTTCTATTTCCTCTGCCATTAACCATGTCGATAAATGCACTTTACCCTTCTATTTACATTTGTCAGCAAAAAATATTTTTTTGTAGGAAAATATATCAGGAATGCTGATATTACCTTTTCCGAATTTCCATCGTACAACTGGTCTTGGTTGGCCTTCAGCCTGGCAATCAAAGGTGACAGACATCCCTTCTAAGGCTGATTGATCGCTTGGCTTAATCACCCAAACTGGTGGCGCTAAATTGGGTAGAAAATGCAAAGAAATTCCATTAAAAGATCCATATAAAAACTCCAAAGAAACAGATACGACAACCGAAGAAAATTTTTTTTTAATCAATATATTCTTCTTCATGAATATTAAAACAAATTTCAATATCACAAATGGATCCGTAAGTGCTGCATGGTTGAATCACTTTTTTCTTCATATTTCGTGCACCACTAAGATTTATACACCACCATAAAATGAGAAAAAATATCTATATCAGTTCCTAACTAAAGTAAGTATTAATCAAGTTTCTGAAATGCACAGTAAGGGAACGTATATGAAATGGGAAATCAATTTCCATTAAGATTTCAGTGAATTTAAATGGAACGACATGAAATTTTTTTTGTGTGTGGAAGGGAAAAAACGCCATTTGGTGTACGTATTTCTAAAATTAACTTATTATGCACAGCATGAAAGTGCAAATGTGAAAAGATTTGTCTTTAGAAATACTGATCTTAGCACACAATCTATGTGGTTTTTAGATAATCTATTTTTGTGTTTTTAAATATTAATATGTTAATATTTCTTTATTTAGATTATTGGACTTGCTTTTAATTTTGTATTCTTTTTATAAGCAAAAAATTTGAAAATATATTAATTACGATAGAATTGTCAAGAGGTTTTTCTTTTATATAAAAATACAAATTTTTGTACTCATTTCTGTTGGTATGTCTATTAGAATTTTAAAATTTTCAGTTTTATTTTTTTAAAAAGATATCTTAATTAAAAGAAAAATACTTTTATTCTTAATTACTTCGTTTGGATGACTAAATTACATTAATTAGAAAAGAATAATATGTCTCTAGAATAATATGTTTATTTTTTACATTCGTAAACTCTGAAGATTTTATAAGTGAGACTTGAGTCTTTTTTTCTTCTTCTTATATTTTTCATTTATCTTATTTAGTTTAATTCGTTACTTTATTAAATTGTTATTCTATTAAGAAAATACTAGGTTTAATTGAAAAACTGAGTATCTATCTTTAAAAAAACATTGTGCGCCTTGCCAATGTCTATCAGACATTCCAAATTTTCAACTAGGTTTCCAAAGCTATAAAATAAAAATAAGAATTAGTTAAGTTAATTAATTTCATTGCCTGATTTTTAACAAGGAAGGATATTAATATTGTGCATGCATTTATTTACGAATGGTATCTTAAAAAATGAACCTTTTAAAATTAAAACGGTATTTCAAAATGTCGTTATTTTTGTTTTTATGAGTATTTGAAATTGAAGCATTTCATTGAGTATGACTCTGATTAATTCGATTTTTTATTTTATTTTTTACGATTCGTTTTTCCCCTCTCAATATGGAAAAACTATTAATTCATGGACAATAATACTTTTTATTAACATAAGAAACTAATGACTGACTAACTAATTTTTATTGACTAACATAACATAAATCGAATAAATAAATTCGAAATCGCAGCATTTTAACTTCACAATTACATTTTATTATAGTAACATTTTAATTTAACTTAATCGCAATATTTTAAATGTAAAAGAAATTGAATTCCTGTTTGTTCCCTCTTAACTTTTCGATGAAAGAATAGTCACTTGTTAAAGTATTTTGTGTTAATAGTTTTGATACATAATTTGATCGTTGAATTACTAAATACAGTTTCATTAAATTGTATTATTTCATAAGATTCATTTGCAAAAAACAATATACCAATGTATATTTTGTAAAATATGATCATGAAGATGATTTATCCAACAATGGATGGGGTATACATTGTTATTCGTAGATCAAAGCAAGAAACAGCTTGGCATAAAAAGGCAAAGGCTATGGCATAAAAAGGTGCATAAATGGACATCCTTTCAGTTGTATAAAGAAGTATCTTTCTCAGTGTCCAAACACCAAATGATGTTACAGAAAGTAAAGAGACAAAAGCATGCAGAGTAGTTTAACCAATAGGGACAGAGGATCAAGTTTGAACAAGAAAATAAAAAAGGAGGTAAAGAACAGGCGTGGCGGAATTTAGCAGGAATCCCAAGGTGCAACAGATTTAATTAAAAATGGGTTTTCAAATACTAGGAAATGGTTCGAAGAATCAAGTATGAGAGAGAAAATGAAAAAGGAGGTAAAACAACAGGCGTGGGGAATTTGGCAGGAATCCCAAGGTGCAACAGATTTAATTAAAAATAGGTTTTCAAATATTAGGAAATGGTTCGAAGTTAGGAAGATCCTTAACTAAATTATTGGAATTTTTCAAGACATAGAATGATTCTCAAAAATCAAGTTCGAAAGAGGAAGAGTAGTGTTGAATAATTTTAGCCGAGGTAAAATCAAACCTGGGATTTGAATTCTAACTATAGAGCGATAGAAGATCGATAACGTCCTGATTTTGAACATATCATTCATGTCCTTTCAGTTGAAGCTTAAGGACACGTCCAGTGCACTCAAGATCAATCTGGGATGAAATTCTTTAAATACCCTAGCTATAAATATCAGCAATATGGTGCTTAAGGTTAATGAAATTTAGTTTATTTACAAGGAGAAAACGACTTTAAACTCAAATTTATTTATAATCTTAGTAATTTTGGAACTGATTTTCGGATAAGAAGCTAAAACAATTAAATTGTTTAATTTCGAATGATGATTATTTCTTTAACCTTATCCTAACTGCCAAACTGTATAAGAAGATATCAGATAATAACTTCAATAGCATGACTAATCATAGCTTTAAAATCACAATCTTTTATTTATGTAATGGTTGAGAGTTCAAGACATTTATATTTACCTCTTAAAGTGCAATTATTTTTATATTCTGTAGATAACAGTGTGGCATTTATATCAATGATGGCAACCAGCATCGATATTATGGCCATAAAGGTAATCAGTTATGGCCAGTAATAATATCATAAAGTCCCATTACAGCTTTATTGTCAACCATTCCGTAATAAATAAATTACGAAATATTTTCCCCATTTTTAAATATTTTGCCCGTGAATTTTCACGTTTTAATCTAGAAATCCTACAATTAAATTAAAAACATATTGCCAAAACTCAAAAATTTGCGTATATAATATTCTTATGGTAGTACTATGAAAGGGTAAACACTTTTCGTAAACTTTTAATAAGCTTCATTTCACTGTGCTACCGCAAACATCTTTAAGGGTAGGTAAATACTATTAAATTTTCTATCTCCACCTACAAACCTATAAAACAGATAATAGGAGGTAGACGAATAATGTATTTGTCGAATATTACATCCACTGGAAATGAAGTATTATCTCTCAGCATAAAACCACCCCACGCCAGTAATCATCCACTCACCTTTTACGATCATGGTTGCAGTGTAATTTGTGGCAGCAGCACTGTTGGAGGCAAAACACGTGTAGTTGCCGCTATGGTGTCGTGACACATGATTAATGATGAGGGAGGAAACGAAATCCGTAATAGGCACGATCTGTATATCTGGAGATGTTTCCTTTAGAAGACGGCTGTTTCTGTACCACGTGAGGGAGATGGGCGGATCGCCAGCTATTACGGAACAGATGATAGAACTTCTCATCCCTTCTTCAAGACTTTCAGAAAAGCTGAATGGACTGATGAGTGGGGCGGCTGGAAGATGGAACAAAGAATGCTATAGGTATTAAGAGAAGTCTTTATGAAAAATATAAGCATGGCAGTTCATTGTGCTGTCAGTTTATAACAAATGCTTTTGTGAAGCGAGAAATGAAATATTCTAAACTCAGCGTAATATTTTGATTTACTAGTATTATTGCAAATATGAAAAATGCAAAAATTATTATTTTAGTTTCAAATTAAATAAATGTTTATCCAAAATAATTGAAAAAAATAGGAGTTGAAAAAATTTTTAAGGTCATAATGAAAAATATAATAAAAAAATTCAAACATCTCTTTCCTCTTTCAAGCCATTCAGACAAACTGAATAGACAGATTGGTAGAAAGAATATGAGATGGAATAGTGAATGCTATAGGTGTCGTGAAAGATTTTTATGAATAATATAAACATGACACTTCATTTTTGTGCCACATATAATATATACTTGTGATGGCGTTTGTGAAGAGAGAAATATTATAATATTCTGCTATTCACATTGCTATAAATAGTTTTCAAAAGAAATTATTTATTGTTCGTAATCAAAAAAAAGTGTTTATTTGAAATTATCGAAAGTAACCAAGAGTTATAATTAATGTCATTAACTACAAAGGGACTTTAATTACACTAATTTATCATTCATTTCGCATCGAATGTATAACGCAACACTGATTTAAAAAAATAAGCATTAAATTTCAAATCAGTTCCTATTTTTATTTTAATTTACTTGATAAGAATAGGGAAATATTAGCATTTTATCAATATGAATGGAATGAAGCTTGAAAAGAAGCATATTCTTTTTATGATTTTTGTTGCATTCATTGACTTCTTTACTAAGCAGCATCAAGAGCTTCTGTGTTTAAACAGCAAGTTCTGGGCATTATAAATTTCGTAAAAAAACATTGACATAGCATTTTGAGTTTCTGAAATCCATGAATTATATGAAGGATATTATATGCGCAATTTATCCAATTAATATGTTTTATGTATGTCTTAATGTCTTATGTCTTGATATGCTTTATTCTATAAATCGTGCTTAAATTTAAACGTAAATTTGAACCATTTAGATATGATATTTTAAGCAACATTGCTAAACAATGAGTAAGAAAGAGTACTACATGACACCGATGTACGATTAAAAGGAATCATAACATAATTATTAAATTAAAAATAATTTACGTCTATATTTTTAGTAAAAAAATTTGACTTATTAAATAGTTTAACAGTAACACAATTGTGGTTAAAAAGTCATCCATTTTATTAAAAAGAAATCCTTGAAATGTAATTTTCCAGTAGGGATAAAAATAAAAGATAATTACCCATGTAATTATCTTTCATAATGATAATTACCTAATGATCCTTAATTAAAATCTTACAAATAAATAAACCCGCAACCAAGTATTTAATTCCCATATCATGCATATAATATCTTGGATTGCCCCGATCAATTCTGGTTCCTTAATTTTCAAAAGCTCAGCTTTTATTCTATCTAGTCCAAAAGATCTATTGTTGTTCATATTCTTAATCGCCTTTTCAATCTCACCTAGAGTAGGCAAATCAGTCTCCTCTCCTTGACTACTGGTTAGTTAAATATTTTTCAAGTAAATTCTTAATAATTTGCAGCCTCTTAAAATTAATTTAATTATTTCAATTGTTCAGTATAATAAACAGTTTAATAATTTATTTATTTATGCATTTATTTA
>NC_092211.1:33759974-33760681 GCF_043381705.1 Parasteatoda tepidariorum
CTGTAAACTGCAAAAGTAAGGTGGAATTATCATTTTTATTATTATTATCATTTTTATTATTATTATCATTTTTATTATTATTACTTTTGTGTTAATGGAATTGGCTCTGGTTTATAAAGAACCACCCCAAATGAATGCAGGTGATACGTGTAGTTTTTGAAATTATGTAAGGATGTATGAATGAAGGATACAGTCTATAAACGGCTTTCTATCCATATGTGCAGGCTCTGACTTTTAAATAAGTCACCCTATGAAATATGGGAATGTGTATACTTTAAAATTCTGTAAGGTTGTATGAATGAAGGATAAAGCCTATAAACAGCTTTCTATCCATATGTGCAGACTCTGACTTTTAAGTAAGTCACCCTATGAAAGATGGAAATGTAAATACTGTAAAACTATGTAAGGATGTATGAATGAAGGATAAAGTCTATAAACGGCTTTCTATCCATATGTGCAGGTTCCGACTTTTAAATAAATAAGCCTATGAATGATGGAATGGAAGTGAATGATTTTTTTCCTTTTTAATCTGTTTATTAAATTAATCCTTTATGCAATTTTTTTATTATTTATTGTAATAAATTTAATAACATTTTCTCCATTTTTGGGTTTAAATAAATTAATTTCCGAATAATACATTTTTACTTTTACTAATTTATCTCATAGATGGAAGCACTAATATTTACTTGCATATATATATATATATA
>NC_092211.1:33760728-33770243 GCF_043381705.1 Parasteatoda tepidariorum
GTATTGGAAAAAACTGTTAAATATACATTTTTTTATAAATAATTAGCTGTGTCTCATGCAAGATTTTCCAAACAGTGAAATAAGAACTGCATTTTTAAAAATAAGTACAATATACTGGTCAACTGGTTCATGGTAGGGTAATTTGCTGCATCTGTTTGTCCGAAGACTGGATCACCCGGAGGTAGAAGACTGCCTTAGCTCCTCCTATTCCCAGCCTATATCCCATCTTCTCAGGGACTGGCTGATTCCCCCCACCCACCATGGGTACAAGGAATATAAGCCTGGAATTTCTATGACTCTACCTTTTGAAGAGAGAGTCTACACCACCCTCTCCCGCCTAGCTACCGGCCATCTAGAAGGTTTACTATTTTCCGAAGGAACTAAAACCTACCCTCTTTGCCCTAAATGCCATCTACACCGGGCTTCCGCCGATCATATCCTGGGCAGTCTTGGTCTTCTCTGGGAAGACATCTTCTCTACTTCTCTTTTGGTTTCCGATTTCATTCAGAACAACGGGTTCAGAGATCTGGTCTGACTTCGTCAGGTCAGAAGAGGATAAGCAACGACAACAACAACAATATGCACAGTTTAAAAAAGTTTTACCTTCTTTTCTTAGCAACACTAATAATTTGATTTAATTTCTGATAAGAGAGTCTGAAATTGTAAATTTTGCACAGTTCTTATTTTATTTAAAAATTGAATTGTAAAATTATTCTGAAGCATACTAATTTGAAAATGAGAAATTTTATTTATTAAATTTTCAACCAGAATTAACTTATCTTTTTTACTCAAATCCAAATTGCATAAAAAAAATTTTTCTTTTCATTTCAACAAAGAAAATATAATAAACTTTTTTATGCCATTAAAGCTTTGGACATTTAAAATTATTTATCACGCGATGAAACATCTGTAGCTGACGTTCCAGCATTACACCACAAATTAAAAGTAAAAAGAGAGAAACAGAAGTTTTTCGGAAAGTTATTTCACTTTCCGTCAAACTTGCTTATTGTAAAACTGAAAACGGCTTTTGAGAAAAAGTTCTAATCGACTTATTTAGAATCATGCTTTAGAGAAAGAACGAAACAGATGAATTGAGGTAAAAATGCGTTCCTGGTTCTGATTTTGACAGATAAGCATGAGAGATGTTCCTGACAATCTGTTATCGGAAAACTGAGAAAAATAGATGTAGGTAACTTATATTTAAAAACAAACATAAATTATTTTTGAGACAGATTGAACATTACTCATATTAGAATGATATAAAGCTATTTTTTATACTTAGACTTAATATTTACTCTCAGGCATTTTGTTCCTCAGGATAGCTAAATTAACGTTCTTAATTAGTTTCAAAAATACACTGTTAAACATTTCTTAGAAAAATTATCAAACAACAATTTATTTAATTGTTATTTAAGCATATTCTTACTAAATTGTCAAATAACCATAAATAAGATTTTATTCAAACTGTTAACTGTGATAAAAATCTTTTATTAGCTGTTTTCGTCTAACATAACAGCCATATTTTTTATCTCCCCCTAATAGTTCAATCTAATGAAGGTATTTAGTCCCTTGAAACTGGCTACATACTATAGCCGAGAGATTTAATCTGTCAATCTCAAGACAAACTAAACGGGGGTTCGAATTTTAGCATTGTCGCCAATATCCCCCCCCATTCTTTCAACACGTGAGGAGTTTCTAATGCCCCAGACTACTGGATAACGAAACTCTTATTCATGCATAGATAGCAGCACTACAGAGCTGGTAACTTAAAAAAAAGTCTAGTAGTCTCCTCCCTCACGATACATGACACCTCCAGATAGAGTAATTTAGTCACATTCAACGGTATTTTTTGACAAAACACAACTCAAACACAGCTTTACTTAAATATCCATTGCCTACCCTAACCTAATTCCCATGTCAAGTTGAATTTCATTCATATTGTTCAGAATTTATGCTAATTGTGTACAGTTACACCACTGAACAGTCTTGTATTCGTAAGTTTTTAATCAAACCAGCTGTAAACGGTTTGAAAACGTATAGGTAAACATATGATCCCAACTGTAAACGTCATGAATAATTGGATGGACAAAATGTTGCCAGTTATTTTACTGAAATTTGAAAAGCAAAATTTCATCAGTGTATTGGAAAAAACTGTTAATTATTAACTTTATATAATTAATAAATTATTTCTCTCTGAAATTAAAGTTCGCTTCAATTTTCTGATACCATTTTAATTAAGAACATGTATTGCAGTTCTTCTGAACTGTTATCCTTAATTTCAGAACAAATGGTAAACATATGCTGGATAAAATGTTTATTTAAATTATTGTTCGCAAATTATAATTTTAATATCACTTAGCGTGAAGAATTAGCTCTTCAACGCGAATAATTTTTATAACAATGTAAAAAAAAAAAAATATTTCGAATACTTTTAAGGTTAAAGACTTAATTAAAAGATTAGAAATGACATGTAATTTGTATATTTCTTTTTTATTATATTTTACTTACGTTCTTGGAAACTTTTAAAACTTTTTTTAAAAACGCTCGTATGAAGTGCCTTAAATACCACTTTTTAAAAGTGATATTAGATTGAAGTTCTAACAAGATCATAAATTAAAAACTAAAAGAAAAAATAAGATAAAATTCCATGGTAATTAAAAAAAAATCATCTCATTTCCTTGCTAGTGCATAATTATGTTTGGTTTTTGCACTACTTTCTAACGAAATTTGAACTCTTTTTCTAGAGTTTAGAGTTTCAGTTAAAATTATAAGTACTATGTTATTTAATATTTGCTTATTTATACATTAAATTTCGTATAAATTCAATTTATTTATAAATTAAGTACAATTTATTTTTCCAAAAATTTTGCACAGAATACTCATTTTTTGCATTATTTCTCTTGAGTTTTGCACCGTGCGATTATTTCTTTATCGTTTTCAGAATAAGTTAATAAGTTTTTATTTCTATAAGATTGATAAGCATAAAAAATATTTTTTACATATGCTTTTTAAAAGTTTAAAGCAATTTTTAATAAAGCAAGCATACGAGTACTGTGTTATTTTTTCTGTAATTCTTACCAACACTAAAAATATTGAGTGAGAAACATCAAAAGCTCTTTTCTTAAAAATAAAAAAATAATACCAGCAAAGCGTCTAAAATTTCTCAAAAAATGGGAAAAAATAATTTAAGTTTCTTAGATATTTTGCTCTTTTCATGCACAGAAAATTCAATTTGTTTTAGAAGATTAGACTTTTGAAATTCCCTTCCAAACAACATGACAACGCATTAAGAAACATCACATCACCTTTCATTTCTTTTAACAGACTTTTAAATTCTTAACAACACAACCCCTAATCCGGGTCTCATGCTTGTGAAAAAAAAATTGGCAGCCTGCTATATTTTTTCTTTTAAACTTTTTTATGCTATCATTTTTAGAAACTTAGACTGGATTTAAGATAAAGCTCCTGATGTCGGAAAATAAACTGCGAAAGAAGATTTTTTTTCTTAAAAAAATTATCACAAATGTGTCATATTTTTATTTCTTAAAATAATATTATGATTTTTAGCAGCAGACAATTTTGATCAATTTAATATTATATTTGTTTCAGAAAAAAAAACATTAAATTATTTTTGATAATTTAGATAGTCAAAATTGTCAATTTTGTCAAACATTGGCGAATAAAAAAAGTGAAAAGTATGATGAAAAAGTATGTATAAAAAATGAAAAGAAAGGAAAATGAAAAGTATTAAGTTTAAAATTTGATGTTACAATTTTTAATGAGTAAATTAAACCATGAAATGTTAGGAAATTAAACTACTTAAATCACACAGTAAAAATCATTTTCTTCTACGATTAAAATTTTTGTAAATTGAGTTGATCGACTACATTCAGGTTTAGTGCATTTTAAAGCAACTGCAGATTTTAATCGAGTAACTTTCTAAATTTTTTCTTATTAAATTGCCTGTGTATTTCTATTAATAACATAATTGTTAACAATACGTATTATTACATAAGCTAGATTTTTTTCAAAATCATTTACATATTCTGGCTATAATTTTTTTTTTACATACACTGAGAAAAAAATAAGGTCAAGAATACAAAAATATAGTAAAATTTACCGTGCTTCTGGCTGAATGGAAACACCAAAATTTTTGCTAATTTTTATCGAATTGCTTTGGTTATAATTATGGTGGAATAAAAAAAATACATATGGTTTTGTAATATGTGGTAAAATTTGGTTTATGTTTATTTTTTTGGTTGTATTATTATGATACCTTAGAGCTTGGCATAAAAACCATTAATTCGTTTAAATATACTTTTCAGTTTCGTATTTGTTACTAAATGTGTGGAAATGAAAACCACCATTTTAAAAACCTCAATTTTTGGTAATTTGTCACTATCTGGATGGCAAAATTATCAAATGAATGGTTTAAATACCATTTATTTTCGATTTTATTACCATAATTATGGTATTTTCACCAGGACTATCAATGCCATACAGCACGGAAATTTTAACAGAATTTTTTTTCTGCAAGTAGTACCAGTAATACGATTTGAATGTTTCTAAGTGTAACATAAATTTAAAATTTAATGAAATAAAAAAGCTATCGGGATATCAGCTAACAGGATTTGCTTTCAGGATAAGATCAAAACAAAATATTATTATTCAACCACAATGTAAGAAAGTTCTTCGCTAAATTTCGACCAGTGACTAAAAAAATTCTTCCAGTCACTTACGTAAAAATAAATTCATGACTGTAAAATTGATATGACCATAAAAGTACAGCGAAACTGCCAATACAATGTTAAATTTTAAGATTACTTGCTATACGGGTATTATGTTTAAAAAGTGCAAAAATGATCATTTCCAATAAGATTTAGTATATTTTTATAGAACTCATACGGATTCTAATAATTTCATTAAAAAAGTAATTAAAAATTTTATGTGGCGTTTTATGCAAATGAAATTAATTTTATCGTATTGATATTTTTAGGAAAAATTACAGCTTTTCTTTTTACAGTGATTATAAAGGCAAAAAATGAAAGTAAGAATTTCATTCTTTACAAACAAACCAATTTCTCTAGTGCTCTGATGCTTTATTTCAGTAAAGAATGTAGATCAATAAGCACAGATGTTGCTGTAAGGAACAATTTATCTTCTAGAAACTTTATAAAACTGAAAGAAACACAAAACATCTCAATACTCTTATTCATTTTATACCATTTTTATTTCATTTTCAAAGTTTCAAAAGAATTGGATTCCAAGTATTATTAAATTTGATAATGAACATAACTGGTTGGACAAACAAATTTCTTTTTATTAGAGCAAATATATACATTTGTAAGATTTAATTCTTTCTAAAAAATTCAGCTTTTAAAAATATGGCAAATCAATTTCAATTAAAATATGTATTTATTAAACACTATGCAATGATGTTTTTTATGTTGGTATAGGAGTTTATTCACTAATTACTGTACTAGACTAGGGGGTTAACTAGATTAATATGCAAAACCCATTTTTCAAACAACAGTTAACACTAGAAAGACTGCTGTAGCTATATCAGATCGGCAAATTTTTTTGTCGCTCCGTTATTCCAAAAAAAGTTGTTTTTTTTTTTTTTTAAAGTATTGAATACTTAGGACATCTTATGACTNAAAGTATTGAATACTTAGGACTTCTTATGACTTGAACCACTTTAAGTGTGTATTTAATTATTCATGCGTTAACCTTATATTAGTAGAAAAGATTCTAGTGGATTGTAGGTATTGTAGGAAAATATCTGGTAAAAAATGAATCATACTTCTTTTAAGCAAATGTAAATTATACGGAATTTGAACTATTCATTTGGGAATTTTTCTGTTTCCATAGAGATGGTTCACCGAAAACCCCTGATTTTCAACATTGGATTTCTTATTACTATATATTTAGTAAAAAAATAAACACTGAAAAGTAGATTTGGCCGAATAAAAGGCTTTTATGCAGTAACTCTAAGGTATCAAGATTAAATTACAAAATTGTATCATACATTATAAAACAATATTTGTTAATTTTATCGAAATTATTTTCAAAGCACTTCCATAAAAATGAATGATTAATGATATTTTTAGTATTTCCATAGATCCGAAAACACGGTAAGTTTTACCATATTCTGGTAGTTTTAGCCCTATAATTTTCTCATTGTTGGAATGTATGCATAGAACTGAATACCTAGAATTACGGGTGGGGCCAGATAGGTCCCTAATTTATTTTGATATGTATCCCACATCCCTAGTTGTTTGGGTATATGGCCCACTTTAGTAGAGATAAGGTTCCCCAGTTTCCATTAAAAATAAGAGTATTTCCACATTTCTTTAATTATTCTTTGGAGAGAAAAGGGAATTCAAATATAACACTAACGCAAGAGAACAATTGGAATGCCATCGTCCGTTTAATCAAATATTTTGGTTAATGAAATCGAAAAAAATTCCATGGAATATGTATGAACGAGTCTAATATATTTCTTATTAAAATAATTATGGTTATAATTACAAGTTTGGATGTCTAGCTGATCGACACAGAAATAATTTGTGAAATCGTAGTCTATAGGTATACGGCAAAATTTATAATTTATAATGTTAATTGTGATTGTCTTCAGAAAACATCTGTATTTTAGAAAAGCCAATTGGATTTACTTAAAAGTTATCCTTCCTCAAACCGTAGTCAGACTTTCGGACTATATAAACCCGCAAGTCAATTTAAAAAGAAAGCTTTATGCTAACATGCTAACACGTAGAAATCAGTTGCATAAAAAACACTTTGTATAAACTACATCACATTTGATGAGAAAATACAAACTATATATTATGCATAACATGCAAGGTTAATATTAAATAAATAAAAATCATTATGAATGAAGTTATGTCATACAATATCTAGCGTAAAAATAATTTATAACTGAGATGAGAGTATAATACTCTGTGTCTTGTTGCCTATTCATATATTCTGTCTATCTGACTATTTATATTTAATTTATATTATTATTTTTGTATCTTAGTACTTTTTTTACTAATTTTATTTTTATTAATTTATTATTTATTTATTTACTTTGAAAAGATTGATTTAACTTAAAAAGTTGCTTTAACACATTCTTATTGGCTAAAACAATTTAAGAATAAAATGTAAGTCATTAATATTAATTAGTAATTTTTATTCGAATTCACACCAAACTAGAGTTATTTCAGTACCAAAATTATACTTATTACAATGCACTGTTCGAAATTTCTCGAAAAAAAAGGGTTAAATAGCAATTTATTAAATGGTTATTTTACCATATTTGATCAAAACAGTCAAATACCATAAATAAAATGGTAATCAAACTGTTAAGTTTGAGAAAAAAACTGTTTATTAACTGCCTTCACCTAATACGATTAAACAACCAGAATTTTATCGTACCAACTAGAACCACCTAATGAAGCTACTTAGTTCTTTGCAAATGCGTTCATATCATAGCTGAGCGGGCTTATCTGTCAATCTCATGACCGGCAGAACTGGAGTTCGAGTCCTTGTGTTGACGCCTCAATCGAATCCTTGTGTTCCCTTCAACACATGAAGAATTTCCAGTGTCCGGCACTCTCAAATGCCCATTACCTTACGAAAGACTGAGTTCCCATGTCTTCTTAAACAATTATTATTCCTTTTTTACGTTTTCAAAAAATGCTAGTTGTAAATGGTTAATAAACTGTATAGTTCTGTATTCATGGCTTTATAACCATACTTTTGTAAATGGTTTCAAAACCTTAGAGGAACCGTAAACTTACTACTTACTTTAACCGTAAACTTACTACTACTGTTAATCGGACGGACAGACAGCTGCCAGTTATTTTACCATAATTTGAGAATGAAAATTTCAACAGTGTGTCCAATCAAAAAAATATATAGTTGGGGTTTTAAACAAGTTGGGGTTTTATTTCTAAGAAATTTACACAATTGAATTTGAAATTGTATATTTAAATCTGGATTGTTTCTGAAATTTATAAATTATCTAATAAATTTATGTAATTTAGGACAATATACCTTTTTTATTGATTAAAAATAAACCTTTTTAAATTAAAAAATAACTTTGCGTGAAAAAATATAGCTCATAGTTTTTTTTAATTGAACATAAATGAACAAGATTTATAGAACTGCATGTTTTTAAAATTCATTCTAAAAACTTGAAAAAAAGATTAAAAAATCCCAAAGCAAAAGCACAAAATACGAATCTACATTGTTAGGAATTTCTCGTAAAAATAGTTAAATAATAATTCATTTAACTGTTATCTCATAACTATAAATAAAGAAGGTATTCAAACTATAATTGAGAGAAAAATTATTTATTAGCTGTTTTCACCCAGTATGATTAAACAAACAAGCATTTTATCTAGGCCCATCTTATGAAGCCATTTAGTTCCTAGCAGACCGAGATGCAGCTGAGAGGACAGACCGGTGAATTCAGAGATTGAGTTTGAACCCAAGGGAAGGCATCCTAATGTCTCTTACATTTCTACAATATATAAATAGTTTACAGTGCCTTGCACTTCTAAATTGATGCTCCTGATTATTAGATTAGTCTAAACTTGTCTTTTTTCTTAAAAAAAGTCTAGTATTTCACTGTACTGCAGCGGAATTGGTCAAATCACCACAGACTTCTAACTGTATTTTTTCTTATAAATTTTCCGCAGTTTATTATTTACTGGTAAGCGATGGAATTAAATTATGAAACTCATCAAATAATGTTTTGAATATGCATGAAAGAATTTTTGAATTTCTCAAATAATGTTATAAAACTTAATAAACAATAGTTTTAAGTGCATAAAACGAAAAAAGTACATTTATGTATTCTACGTATTAGCCTAACTGCGATTTGAGGACTCAAAAATGCATCGGGACATCATTCCCTTTATCTTGGTTCGGGGTCTTAAGCAGTCATTTCACAATTTTCATATTTTCAAAATCCCTTTCACGCCCTCCAACCAGCCTCTTCTTGTTTCCACACATGGCCGAGAGCCATTTGAATTATACGACAATCCGTTAATGAATTGAACTTATCCTTAAATCCGAATGAACTAATTCATTCTTTTTATCTTAAATCGGTGACAATGTCAATATTTCCATACTTTAGGATACTATTCAATTTGTTCTTTATTCTCCACACTCCATTATCATTAACAAGAGCAAGTTTTCTTCGTTACCTTTCTCACTTAGATTAAAAGCTGATCTTGATATTTTTTCAGTTGACTCCTGAACTCCCTCTCACTTTTTTATCAACACCAGTTTTTATTTATTCCCATAAAAAAAAATTACGACTTTGACGTTCCAGATAAGGTAAAAATAAAAATATTCCGCCAAAATAAAATTAAAAATTAACTATTTGGGCAATTGAGGGGGAGTTAGGGCATGTGTGTCCTACAGGTTTGTTTTGATGAGACACATGTGTCTCAGTGATGTCTCCGGGACCATATATATATATATATATATATATAACAAAATTATAT